>NC_045429.1:118651803-118916803 GCF_902635505.1 Sarcophilus harrisii | reverse complement strand
AAAAAAGACTATTGTGTCAGTACCTATCATGGATACCAGTCTTGTCCCTAGTACCTAGTATAAAGTGAATAATCATCTATTAAGTGTTTGTGCATTGGGAATATTATCTTGGTAACTAACTGGATGGAGGAATGATTAGACAAGGTAAAGACTGTAATTAGGAAGAGCAATTAGGAGGCTATTATAATTGTCTAAGCAAGAAGTAATGAGAACTAGTAGTGACTATACATGGATAAAAGAGAATGCAAAAAATGTTGAAGAAGTAAAATTAATAGAACCTGGCAATTGGTTAGATATAAGGGGTGAATAAATGAAAAGTCAAGGATAACTCTAAGGTTACAGGTAATAGTGGTAGTTGGGAACATGTTAATTCCTTCGACAAATAGAGGGGAATTTTGATTAGTGAAGTATTTAGAGGAGAAGATGAGTTCTGTTCTTGATATAGTGAAAATGAGGTATCAATGAACATCTAGATTAAAAACCAAGATGTCTAACAGATAATTGAAGATGCAAGACTAAAGCTTAGGAGAGAGATTAAGGCTAGAGATATTAATTTTGAAGTTATCTGTGTAGGGATGGTACTGAATTCAAAGGACAGATTTGATTATCAAGAGAGCCGATGTAAAATGTAAGAAAAAGAACTTAGGACCAAGTCTCAGGGAAAACCAATACTTGGAGTAGGATAGGGTGAAAAGAGTGGAGATGGATGGTACTCCAGCATCTGAGTACTCAGTACACTAGTACTCAGGTACTGAGAAAGAAACACTCAATATAAGTAGGAGAACCATTGCATTTCAGTGTCATGAAAGCCAAACGAGGAGAGAATATTTACAAGTAGAGAAGATAGTCGATGGCATTAAAAGAAGCAGAGACATCAAGGAGGATAAGACTTGAAAAATAAAAGAAATCAGTTAAAACAATATTGGAAATTTGGAAAAGACATTTTAGTAGAATGGTGAGGTGAGAATTTATATTCCAAGATTTTGAGTTGCTTAAAAAGGCAGGTGGTTCAATGATTGAATACTTGCTTACTATGTAGGAAACTCATGTTTGATTCTTTCACTATTTATTGGTCTTTCTTAGAACTCAGTATGATATGGTGGAAAAAAGCATTAGATTTGGAGGCAGAGATCTGGGTTGAAGTCCCAGTTCTTCCTGTATGACTTTGGAAAAGTCATTTGACTTTTCTGGGTCTCTCATTTGTAAAATACAGGGATTGGACTAGATGGCTCCTAAGGTTTCTTTCATCTCTGTGACTTTCTTTCTAGTCTGTGACTCAAAAAGCTTGTCAGTGATCTCTAGACTCTAAGAATATGGTAATCAAAAGTAGAAGAGAGATAGGAAAAGAGCTTAAGGGGAAGGTGGAGTCAAATGAGGATTTTTTGTTGTTAAAAGGACAGAATGTGGGTAGCAGAGAATGAGCCAGTGATTTGGTGGAGAATGAAAAATATAAAATGAGAGAATAAGAGATGAAATTAATGACACAAATAGATGAGTTAGCTTTGGGAAGGAGGCCCACATTTTTCTCCAAGAGTGGAAGCAAAGGTGGAAAAGACAGGTGAAAATGATTTATAATCTGGAATACCAAGAGATGAGGGAGTCTATGCCTGATGTGAGACAGTGTTGCACAAAAGGAAATTGTTTGGAGACTGGAGTCGGGAGACTTGGCTTCAAATCTTGCCTCTGATACTTATTGTCTATAAGATCTTGGGCAAGTAACAACTTCCCTAGGCCTCAGTTTCCTCATCTTTTTTTTTTAACAATAAATTTAGGGATTTGGAATAGAAGGTCTTTAATATTCTTTTTAGTTTTTAATCTATGGCTTTGATTTTCCCATGGAAAAAGGAGATGAAACTATCTGCTCTAAAGGGGGATTTCAAGGGTGGCATTGAGTGCTTGATCAAAAAGGAGATAAAGATTTTTTAAAAAGACAAAAATGAAACAATCCTTGCCCACAAGAAACTTCCAACCAATGGAAGGGGGGATCATATATTATACCATTAGTACATACTACCTATCATCCTAGTCATAGCAGTTTGGGGGTATATGGAATATTCAGGAGGACTAGCATTTCTGGTATGAGGACTTGTTCTTCCCTTTTCAGGGCTATTCGTCTACCTTTGGTATTCACCTGCCATCCAACTCTAACCTGATTCCAAAAAGCTTGCGGAGAATGAGACCAATTTGTTCCATCGACTATGGAGGCCACTATAGCAAGTATAGAGAGCTTACTCACACATTGAAAATGCCAAGGTCATACACTGTGTCCCAGGACATTTTTAGTCATTGTGACTTTTGCCTTGTTGCCGGACTTCAATGACTCTGGAAGAAAGAGTGAAGTTGATAGTTTAATGCAACTCTACTTCACTTAAATTTAATTCATGCATGAGGCAAAACATCACCCTCTTTTAGTATGTTGCTACTTACTTTGTTAATGGAAGTGATTTGATTTATGATATCTGGTGAAGTTTAGGTTGTTATGGCTATTGAATTGTTTGATTTGTTAGGTAATTATTGTGTAGGTCAGGATTGAAATGGGGTATCTATTGTATGGTTGTGGGGGTTGAGCAATGGCATTGTTGGATTGGATTTTGTTTATTGCTATTTTAGTAATTAATCCTCTTTGTCATTATTCCTATTTGAGAATAAAGAACAAACAACAACCATATATTGTATATACATAAGTATAATACATAGTTATATGAGGGGGAAAAATAATTGCAATTAGGAAGAACAGGGAAGACATCAAATATGATAAGTCCATTTAATAATAGAATAAGAAGATTACTGTACAGCCTTGATCAAAAAGCATGAATTTTTAATAAATCCAGCTGCTTTAATTGTGTGATTTCCTCTAACATCTCTGGAGAAAAAGTGGATGATGGATGATTGGGTTGACCAAAGTTGAGGGTGGGTTGGTGTGAACATCTGGAGAATGAAGAAAAAGAGAACTCAAATGTTTATATAGTTGAACTGATTACCTATAGAGTTAGAACTGTGGAGGGTGAAAATTAAGGCCAGAATAGGAGCAATGGACAAGCAGTATAAAGAGGTAGAACTGAGAATTATGTGTGAAGAATAAATTTAGAATTGAGATAGAGAAAGAGACAAAAGAACAGGAGATTATAATCATAGGTTTATTTTAGAGTTCAGGATCATGGAAAAGGAATAGTTTGATGTGATAGTAGAGTTTATACTGTGAGGCAGTATGATGTAATGAAAAGAGTGATGGACCCTATAATATTAAAATTTGACATATTTCTTTATTTCATTAAAGTTTAATCAAGTTACTATTTTCTTTCATGTAAATTTAAGTTCCTTAAACTTGCAATTTTAGTTCTCTTTTTTACCCTTTTAAGTTACCCACTACCCATTTTTAGGAAAAGCTTACTTACAGAAAAGGTAAAATGTATTCCATGAAACATGATGTTAGATGTTCTAGGAAATCTAAGTTTTTGCTATTCTCCAGGGCAGCACAAAATTCTCATTCTCCAATTCTTGTTAAATGTAACTAGATAATGCCCACATTACTACAGATTTTGTCATTTTCCCCTTTTGAAGTTACTCTTATGACTATAAAACAATTGCCTTGATGTAAGGGATGGGGTCCTTGGTTAATGAAGTGCCATGGATCCCATTTATTAGCAGTTACTAGCTTTACTAATAAATTGATCATACCTGGCATTTTGTTGCCTCACTTTCTGTTGTTTACAGATTTCAGTCAAAGCTACCTTAAGTCTCAGGTTTTAGGTTTTAATCCTAGCTCCTTCTCTTAATCCCTACAAATTACTTAGCTCCCCTAGTTCTCAAATTCTTCATCTATAAAATAAGAAGATAAGACTAGATAACTTTTAAACTTTTTTCCAATTCTAAATATATGCTTGTATGATTATCTCTGTGGGTGGCTTAGATAGAACAAAGATGGAGATCATGGGAATTGAGTGGATTGACAAATTTGGAAGCTATAATATTCAAAAGAACATCAACATGAGTATTGTAGTTAATGAGAATTAAGGCAGGGTTAGAAATAAAAAGAAAGACTGTCAGTCAAGTACCAAACTCTGTGAGAAGAGAGATTATGACTGAAAGGTTGATGATAACAAAGATAAGGATCCGATGGGGTGGTAAAGCTGATAGAGAGCACCTCAATAGAAAAGAATGTTCCTGGAAATGACAGTGGTGATCAAGGGGGAAGCTGACTCCTACTCCTGTTCTAATATGTCTTGGGATGGAAGAGAAAGAATAGTTAAAACTGAGAGGGTGAAAAGAGATGAATCTAATTAAGTCTAGTTTCCATAAGCATTAGAAGAGGAAAATCACAAGACAAAGAAATCTAAGATAAAGGGGGAGTTTTTACAAGTAAAATACAAATTCTCTTGACTACAATAGGAAGTGAAGGCAGAGCAAAAATACAGAAATATGGTAGGATGGGAAGTAGATAAGTTGGTTAGGGGTAAAAATGTAGGGATAGTCAATGTATTGGGCTTATTTTTTAATTTTTATACATATTTGTTACAAGGGAAGGCTTCTGTTTTGGATTGGGGTGTTATATGTAATAGAGATTAAAAATGGAAAAGAAAATTTAAAAAGAAGAATGTCTATGAAACATTTAAAAAATACATAGAAAAAAGCAGAAGACAGTTACTACTATGTTAAATTTTTGTACACTTAAAATATCTATCTTATAACAAACTATATTAAAAGATATGTATAACTAGTGGCTCCTGATGGGTGTCAATAGTATTTACGATATTTTGCAATAGTATTTGTAATTGGGGACTATGTTGAAGAAGACTGTTACCTGAGCAGGAATAGCTGTCCACTCAGTAGGTTTTAATAACTTCAGCTACCACTCTTAAGTTTTGAATATGTGGCTTAAGACTCTGTATATAATGATTGGCAGCGGGAAATGATCTCTGCAACTATCCTCCTCCTCTAAGAGGATGAGATAATTTCCAATAAAAGGAATATCCATGAAGGATTCAACTGCTTGTCCAGAAGATATAGTGTATGAATTATTACTCAGACAGAATAGATCTCAAATGAATATGAATAACTGTTCAATAGTTTCACAAACCTCCTGGAAGTAATTCTTAACTACTAAGAAAGTACAATAGTGGTGATAAATTATAGGGCACATTTTAAGAATATATTAATGCAAACATATATCTTTTGTGTTTTAAACATTTATTTTTATGATTGAGAAATAAATGTCTTAATTTATTTGAACAATGACTTTCTTTGTTTGAAAATACTTTTTTCTGCATAATTTAGTCATTTTATTAAAAAAGACAGCAGGTTATTAATAAAAGGATGGTAGTTTGGCTGTATCTTGGACCAAAGATAATTATCAAGGCAGACTCACAGTTTATATACTTTTCAAAAGAGTAGGTGGTCAAAGGCCTCATGAGAGTGATCCTTGGACAAAGAAATTATTTCCTCTCAGACCACTGAAGCCTTGGACTATCTAGACAAAAGGACCTGTCTCCGTTCAAACTTGAGTAGAACAGATGGACTTCCCCACCTTAGTTTAGATAGGATGTGACCAAGATGAACAGAGTTAATGCAATCTTATTATCAGTTAGAGGGTACCTATTTAGGGATGCCCTACACATAAGTCAATCTAATCTTTATTGAAGAGACTTTCTGAGAGTATATTCTGGGGTAGAGACATTATGTGTCAGAGAGTTAAAAAAAAACAAAAGCTGAATTCCTCTGTTTGGAACCAGGTTCCCTCTAGGATTGAATTCAATCCATGAATTCAAAGTAAGAGGACTTTATGAGAGAAATGAACTCACTTCGGCTATGGGTAACATTATCAAAAAAAAGTTAAACTCCTTTGCTTGACTTCCAAGTCTCTCCAGAATCTGCTACCATAATAGATTTATATCATATTACTACCTTATGTACACCGTAAACTCCAGTTCGTCTGGTTGACATTTTTGTGGCTTGGTGGTGCTTTGGTTCCCCTGCTGACCTTGTTCTTGACATTCTCTGTAGTTCAAAACCAGACCATTCCTATGCCAAACAATGAGGAAGTTTGGGACCCCCTTGTCTTGGAATAGTCTATCATCCCTGTAGTTTATCCTGGAATGTTCCTCTGCAAAGCCTCTCCTTCGCCTCTTGATGAAAACTCCTAGAGCTCTGTTCTTAACTTTATCTAAACTTCAAAATCATATCCTTATATCAAGTACCTTCCTCACCCCCAATTCCCTTCTTAAGTTTTTAGATCATTTTTGTGTGTCATCTTCATTAATAGCAATCAACAATAATAATAGGTAACATTTGTATAGCAGCTATATGTACCAGATACTAGGTTAAGGACTTTACAAAAAATATCCTGTTTGATCATCATAACAGAAATAGGGAATGATAGGTAGGCATGAAGTTTTTTGAGAAGGGGAATAGCTTAGACAGACTGTTTTAGGAATATACATTTTATAGCTGTGTGGAGAATGAATTGGAAAGGGAAGAAGCTAAATAGGAGGCTTTTGCAATAGTAATGATAGAGGTTTAAACTAAGCTGATTGTGATATATAAAAAAGGAACATCTTAATTCAATGATTATCAATTCACAGCTTATTTAGTGGGAAAAAAGGGGCTTCTAATTTGAACTACAAACTCCATTTGTTTCCTTCTTTTAAGTTTTATTTACATCTCCCTGAAGTCAAGCATAGCTTGCTCTAGGTTGTTTCTTTTGAGAAGCACAATACTTTCAGTAACCTCTGGCTCTGGTGTTTACAGGGAAATGTATGTATACATGCACACACACACATACATACACACAGCACACGTTCCCTAACCTCTCACATCTTGTTGTGGGCATGTTCTCACACCCTCAGCAAACTTCTTAGGATCAGCTAGCCTCCCTAGAATAGGAGTAATGTGGTTTTGAGTTGGGGGAGGGGGAGGAGAAAATAAAATAGCTTGTGGGAGGAAAGAACACTGCCATTTTACAGCATCAGGTGCAAATGCCCTGGTTATGGTTACCCATTGAGACAGTCTGTCATGGGACTGAGAGGAGCTGCCAATAGCCCCAGGGGTAATCCATCTGGAACTATGGCCATTAATGTACAACATGGTCACCGGTTCTCCCACAGGCTCAGTTAAATAATACATATTTAATGTGATGACAGGTTCATGGGAGGTGGGGAGGTAGGGACCCAAACATCAACAGGCCACACAAAAATTTTTTAAAAGGCCTTCTTTCTTGTAGAAGCAAGAGAGACACTCAGGTTTGATTTCATCCATTAGCAGCACTTGGAGTGACTGGCATAGGATGAAAGAGAAAATTTAACTGCCTTGCATGGTAGATTACTCTGGGGGAACTAGGGGAAAGATAGTTCATTTTATAGCTTCTTACTTGAACTTAGGGAAATTCATTTATTTCTCATTTTCAAATATCTAAGTAATTTTGGGTGAGTAGAATTTTTTCCCTCTAGTTCCTGCTTCCACTTTTCCCTTTCCCCTTTCCTTCTTTTATAAATATATTGATAAGGGTAAGGAAGCAGGAAAATAGACATGAAAATGGAGGCTAACATTCCTTGGGCCTCGGTTTATTTATTTGTTTTTTGTTTTTTTTAAATAACTTTTTATTGCCAGAACCCATGCCAGGGTAATTTTTTACAACATTATCCCTTGCACTCACTTCTGTTCCAATTTTTCCCCTCTCTCCCTCCACCCCCTCCCCAGATGGCAAGCAGTTCTATACATGTTAAAGAGGTTACAGTATATCTTAGATACAATATATGTGTGCAGAACTGTTGCTCAGAGAGAATTGGATTCAGAAGGTATAAATAACCCGGGAAGAAAAACAAAAATGCAAGCAGTTTACATTCATTTCCTAGTGTTCTTTCTTTGGGTATAGCTGCTTCTGTCCATCCTTGATCAATTGAAACTGAGTTAGATCTTCTCTTTGTCGAAGAAATTCACTTCCATCAGAATACATCTTCATACAGTATTGTTGTTGAAGTATATAATGATCTCCTGGTTCTGCTCATTTCACTCAGCATCAGTTCATGTAAGTCTCTCCAATCCTCTCTGTTTTCATCCTGCTGGTCATTTCTTACAGAACAAGTTTATTTATTTGTAAAAAAGATGTTTAATGAGATAAAGATCCCTTTCAGCTCAGAATCTATGAGCCTATGAAATCATAGTGACCAAAGGATTTGGGACAACTCTGAAAGTCTTAGTTCTAATCAGTTTGTATGATCTAGGTCAGTAAAAAGACATACTTGGATTACAAAATTATCCATGTTTTAAAAAAAGCTATTTTCATAAAGATTTATGCACCTATGAAAAAGGATGGCACAGACTTCAGAGATGTTAGTGACTTGGAGCCCAGAGTTTTAATTTGGTCTGCCACTGATAACAGTCATTTTACCATACAAGCTTTTATAAAGATCAAAAGTCTCTTTTTCACAGGAGACATCATGCAAAGTGGCCTGGAGAAAAGACAAGATTGGACATCAGAGGACCTCTGTTCAAATTCAGTCTTTCAGATTTACTACCTAGACAACTTTGGGCAAATTATTTTGCCTTTCAGAGCCCTATTTCCTCTCTCTGAACATGCAAATGTAAAAAAGAAGACAGAATTTGGATTCAAATGCTAGTTTTATCCTTCTCTGTGTGAACTTAGGCAACTTCTCTGAACCTTACTTTTTTCCTTTACAAATAGAAGGGGCTGGGTCACGTGACCTCTAAATACTAGCCTGACTTCCTCACAGGAAGTTTATAGTAGAGTGATTCAGTGATGGTATAATACTTGTTGGCTCTTTGCTAGCTAGCCATCGGCTTATCTCTTCAAAGACTGAATATTTTCCAAAAATTTCCAAAAGCTTTTCCTTAGGTAATGTCTATCATATTCCTTGAGAGTGAAAAAGAAATCCATCTTTTAATGTCTTTCTCCCTGGGACATTCTAGTCACTTCATGTCTTCAAATGCCACCTGCAAAGATCAGCATGGCTAAATTGTCCTAAGGGGAATTCTCATCTGCAGAACCAATAGAGACTTCTCTATTTTAGCCCACTGTTCTATACATATCTTTGTGAGAATGAGTAAAAATGTTCTTACAATGAAAGAGAAAAGAGGAGAGAGAGAGAGAGAGAGAGAGAGAGAGAGAGAGAGAGAGAGAGAGAGAGAGAGAGAGAGAGAGAGAAAGAAAGAGAGAGAGAGAGAGAGAGAGGAGAGACATGAAAGAGCATAAAAGTAAGAGTGATAATAGGAATGGGACCTGGAGTCAAGGGAAATTAGGGCTTGGAAAAATCGATGGTTTCATCTAAGTTTTATTTGAAAATCTTATTGAATTTTCCCTCCTGTTAAGTTATTTTCAATTGTGGTCCTCTTTGCAAACACATTTGGGGTTTCCTTGGCAAAGATACTGGAGTGATTTGCCATCTCCTTCTTTATTTCCAGAGGAGGAAACTGAGACAAACAGAGTTAATTGGTTTGTCCAGGGTCACACAGCTAGTAAGTGTCTGAGGCCAGATTTAAACTCAGGAAAATATCTTTCTGATTCCATGGCCAGTATTGTATCTACTATGCTACCTACCTGTTCTATTATATTTTTTGGGGGGGGGAACAATAAAAAATAACATTTTTTTTATTCTATCATCAGGAAATGTAGACATTTTGAAAACATCAGAGACAACATAATCATTTTGCCTTTTTTATAAGTAATGCTGATGTGAAATGTGAAAAGGAGTATTTAGTCATCACAAGCCATTGCCTGTGATAGCTAAAAATCCTACATAAGATTCTCTGTCAATTGTGCATATGCAGGATAAAAATAATTCCTCAGGAAATAAGTTGTGTTTCGTTTTGAAGCATGAGGCTGAAAGTTTCTAAATATTTTATGATTTAAACACTAGGTGGCACTTCTGGCCACTCACTTGATCCTACTTAACAAGAAAGGCCCAGAATCTGAACAAATCTCCCATTCATAGCAGCAATTATAGCATATTAGCAGACAAAATACTAAGGAAGTAATTACCAAATTATTGTTTTAATGAGAGGACAACCTTCTTAGTCTTTAATTTTACCTCTCTTTGGGTGGGTATGCTGACTTATCAGTGTAATTGATGTGATTTATATGAATTTACCAAATCAGGGACTCATGAAAACTAGAGCCAATACTTTTATGACCTTTAGTAGTTTATTGTTGGTAGAAATCTCTGATCTTTATTCTAACTAGCTCATTGTTTGTAAAACAATGGAAGCTGGCTCAGTGGCAGGGCAGAGCCTGCTGCTATATCACTTTAATCTCTCTAATTTTGTGGTACTTTTATTTTACTTCCTGGAATGTTTTCTCTAGCCTCTACCTTCAAGATTCCTTGATTTTAAAAGTCATCTCTAATTATCCCTAGTGAAAGAGACTTTAGAGTCTTCACTTCCTCCCCTATTAGAAACTTCCCTCTGAAATAACCTCACCGTTTTCACTGGATATATTTTGTATGTATATAGATGTATGAATGTTTTCTTCCCCATTAGGATGAAAATCCCTTGAGGGTAAGGTCTATATTTTTACCTTTCTTTGTATCTTCAACACTTAGCATAGTGCCTGGTACACAGTAAGTGCTTAATGAATACTCATGGTATCTCATCACCTTTGCTTTCATACTATCTTTACTACTGACTTTGAGCCCTCCCATTCAGTTTTTTTTCATTTTTGAAAGGTACATATCATTCCCAATCAGCAGACAACCTTGACAACTATTACTGAAAGTGGTGGGGAATAAAAGGGGGAGGGTAGAGCTGAAGTGAAGATATTACATTAAAAAAAATAAGGATTAAAAGAAAGAAATTAAGAAAATATGAAAATCCTCAACATGTTTTATAAGCCCAATGTTATGTAAAATAGCATTGTTGTAAGACTTTATGCTAAATCTCAAACCACATCTGATGTAAGAATAGCTACTGTGTGGACTTCCTCATTAGCATTTTGTATTTCCTTTTGCACCACTCAATTCTCTTCCCAATTTTTCCTCCATTTATCTTGAATTTCAAAATCCATTTTAAGCTTATCCATGGTCTGAGCCCAATTCTTATTTTTTTCTTGGAGACTTTGTATGTAGGAGCTTTGACTTTATTATCTCTTTCTGAGTATGTATTTTGATCTTCCTTGTCACCATAGTAACTTTCTATAGTCAGAATCTTTTTCTGTTGTTTGCTCATTTCTCTCAGCCTATTTGCTCAGCTTTTAACTCTTTGTTAAAGTAGGATTCTATTTCCAGGTAGAGGGTGCCCTGTTGCAAGATTCAGTCCTTTTGTGCAGGTGTTTTCGGAGATACTTCTAGGGTCTTAAACACAAGCCCTGAAAATGTGAGAAGTGTCCCTACTCCACTGTAATTTCTGGTGTTTTAACTTTCCTCAGTGGGAGTAAAAAGACCTTCTGTGAGTTGAGGCCTCTGGAAATTGCTGCTGATACTCACACCTACCTCTGGTTTGCTGGTTTTCCAAAATCTTCTTACCTTAATGAAACAAATCTTTGCTGCTGATTTTCCTTGTCATCTTTGGGGTCTCTGAGCTGAGAGGTCTGGAAACCTTCAGCACTGATGCTCATTTAAAGGCCCCAAAGCTGGGACTAGGGCCAGAGATGGGCCAGACTTTGGCCTGCATTAGCAAACCTGTTCCAGAGTGTGTGCTGCACTCCCACCCTGGTGACACAACCCTTCTGTTGACTTTTCACACAAGATGTGAAATAAGGTCCAGGTAAAGGAGGACCATTTGGGGATGAGAAAAATTAGAGAAAGATTCATGGAAGAGACAGCATTGGAGTTAAGACTTTAAGTATGAGTAGGAACTCAATAACTAGAGATTAATGAGAAGAAAGAGTATTTTAAGAGAGGGAACAGTTTCATAATGGGAACAGAGAGGGGAAAGCATAGAATACGTATGAATAACTCAATTTGAGCTAGATATAAGAACACAACATCACAGCTTTAGAGCTGGAAGGGACCCTAGGGTAAATGACCCCACTGTTTAATTTTAGATATATCCTCTTATTTTACAGATACAACAATTGAGGCCAATAGAGGTTAAGTGACTTGCTCAGAATCATGTAACCAGTAAGGGTATGAATTAGGATTTGAACTCAAATCTTCCTGATTCTGAGAGCAGTATTTAATGCATTCTATTACCCATTTGACATCTTAAAAAGAGTGTAACAGGGCAATGAAGAGCAATTTCTGGAGCCAAAGCTTTAGTGCTAATGTGATAAGGAATACAGAGATAAGATATTGCCAGGTTGTGGAAGATTTTGAATCCAGGGAACAAAGCAATTCTCTAATAGGTAATGGAACCATTTGGATAATTGTTACTATAATTTTCCTTGAGTGACAGGGTGGGAGGAGGGGGGTATTTTAATGATATTTGCAAGTACATGGAATTTCAGGAAAATTTCTAGCTCATTACAAATACATAATTCACCACATAATCAGATGTGTACATAAAGAAGAAATTCATAATAACCATGTGAACAATGTAGTTCAATTAGGGATGCTATTGAAGTAATCCAGGTCATTGCTAATAGAAGGATGGAAGGATAGGGTGGTGCCATATTGAAGAGGCAGGGAAAAGCATTTGAACATTACCCAGAAATATCTCAACCCAAAGTGTGACACTTAGAAGTGTGACCCACCAGGACACATCAGAGTTTATTTGCTATTTTCCTTGTTCAGAACATTGAACTTTTCAGTGACTTAGAGTATATTAGCTTTTTTTTTAAGGCAGTTGCATTATTGTAACCTTTAGAATGTATAGCCAACAATAATCCTCAGATCTCTTTCATTTTACTGTAGTGAATCCTGATCTCTCTCATTCTGTTCTGGTGCATTTGACATTTTAATATCTAACTGCAAGAGTATCCCTATTAAATGTAATCCCATTAGCTTTGGGGGACATTATTTTAACCTGTGAAAGTATTTTTAATTGCAGTTTTATCATTCAAAATATCAGCTGTCTCCTCAGCCTTATGTTATCTGTAAATTTGATCAGCAGGGCTCCTGTGTCTTTCATCAAGTTGTTGAGATATGACCAGATGTGGAGTTCTGTGGCACAGTACTATAGACATCCTTCTAGGGTGACAGCAAACCATTAATGAGCAGTCTTATGAGTCCTGCAATTTAATTAGTAGTTAAATCTATCAATTTTATTATCATCTAGCCTACATTTCTCCATCTTGTTCATAAGGATATCTTGAGAGATTTAGTTAAATGCCTCACTAAAATCCATGTATTTGAATTTTAATTTAGTTAACACTTAGAAACATTTCAAACTGCCAGAATAAATGTACTTGCACAATACACATCTTGGCAATCTGTATAAACACATTTCATTAGCTGCATGATGATTATAACTACAATAACTTAACAATTGTTCAAAAATACAATAAAATTTAATGTGTGAAAATAAAACAAATAAGCACAGTCAGGAAAAAATAATAAACATGATCAAACTCTGCCTAAAATAAGCAAAACTTATAATATTTAATCAAAACAATCACTTGGTTAATATGTTATAAAACCATACATGCCTCGCCAGCATAATTAAGGTAAGAAAAATATACAATCACTCATTATGTTGCCTCATATTCATGATTTATTTCCCATAAATTTCTCTGCTCCACCTAATGACAATTGTACCATGATTTTTTCCCCATAAGTTGAATAGTATCTTAAGCCTAAGTTTTAGCTAAGATAGAATAGCATTGATAACATTGCTATTCACATTGGCTAAAGCTGTTAAATAAGTCATAGCGTAGTGTCACTGAGTGTTAGTTTAACATGTTGTACCTCCCATGGATGTTTGCATATAACCAATCATCAGTTGAATTAATTCCTAGTGGCAGAATTTTGGATAGAAGCAACACATAAACTGGGTAGCTTTGGTGGGAGCAAGATGTTATGAACAGTATTTCAAAAGGGAATTTAGGGATTCACTTGGCTTTTCTTCCTACTTAGAATCTTTTGGAATCTCTAGTAAGTGACCAATAAAAAATTCAGATAATTGTTACTATAACTTTCCTTGAATGACAGTATGGAAAGAGGGGAATATTTTAAAGGCATTTGCAAGTACATAGAAAATTTCTAGCTCTGTTACAAACGTATGATTCTACCAATAATCACTTCTATAAATTGATAATATAAAGCTTAATAAGAATACTACAGGTCTAGGTAAAGGTTTGTATATATGAACAAATATATGCATAGGATATAATTAGATTAACAAATTGAATCCTATTCTAGAGCAGGACTTCTTAAACTTTTTCTACTTGTGACCTCTTTTTGCCCAAGAAATTTTTACATGACCCCAGGTATATTGGTATATGAAACAGGCATACAAATCAAATATTTATTAACTCACAATTTAATAATCTCCACATTCAATTATGAGACCTTATACGAAAGCAAATCACAGTTTAAGAAGCTGGGTCTGAGGGTACTCATGGGACAGATTGACCAATTTGACACAAGGCCACGTGATCTAATAGCTAGAATAGCTAGCTGAGAGAGGGAGTAGAGAGGGTAAAGAGGAAAGATGTATGGCCCGATTTACACTCTTTAAAAAAAAAAAGGCAACCAAAGAGAATGGGAATAGAGAGTATTATAATTCTCTCTCTCTCTCTCTCTCTCTCTCTCTCTCTCTCTCTCTCTCTCTCTCTCTCTCTCTCTCTCTCTCTCTCTCTCTCTCTCTCTCTCTCTCTCTCTCTCTCTCTCTCTCTCTCTCCATCTCCCTGTCTTTGGTCCATATTTGTGATTTCATTGGTATAGTGGGCTATCATTGTGGAAATGCCCTCTATTAGCAACTGTGCTGTAACTTATAGTCATAGTGCTTCTTAGTTCTACTCTTGTCTCTTTTGTTTTCCCATAGGCTAAGCTAGGGAAAGTCCTTTGGCTCAGTGTACTGGGGGTCTTTCATACTGTTTCCAGATATTATTGGGATACCAGTACAGTGCTTGTTGCTTACTCATTATCCTTCCAGCTTACCACATGACTAGCCTACATTAGGCTATTGCCTAATGCATGCATCTAAGAAATGGCAAAGGGAAATACTGAAAAGTCGGTATCATATAATATTTTTAAAGAAAGATGTTTTATTATTTTCAAATATAGATTCATGTACTAAGTTGAAATTAAGGTCTTGGTAAAACTACTTTAACAAAGTTATTAAATGGGTATACATTTGGGAACTGGATGCAACTGTGCATTTCTCTGGGGATGTTTTTAACTCCAGTTCTTCTCTTTCTTATACATTGCAGCAAGCTCACACCCATCATTCATCCCTCCATTGCCCTTTGTAGGATACTTATCTTCCATTCCTCACATGTCCATAGCCTGTACATACATACATCTTCAATACAGGCAGCACTAGACTTTGGTTAGAATCCCCTAAAGATAATATTGATTTCAAGACTTGTGATTGTGGAAGAGAAAAGGACTGGTAAAGGCAGCAATATTTGGATTCCCTAGTTTGGGGTTCAAGACAACTCATTTCTAGGGACATAGCCTAGAATGCAGAAGGAAGATTTTCCAAGGTTAGTATTTGGAACACATAACATAGAGACTTGTCTGATTTGGGGTATCTTTTTGTATAAGACCATTCAAATGTTAGAGGATTTTATCTAAACTTATTTAAACAATTTGGAAAGATCTAAGTGATACCTACCATTCCCCTACCCCTCCAAAAAAAAAAAAAAAAGCATTTCCTAAGCTTCATTTACCTTTGTCTTCAGGATTGACCCTAGCTCCTTCCTTGCTTCTGCTGATCATTGGAGCAAGTAACTTTTAGAAAGGATAAAAGAGTTGTTTGAACAAGGACAGTACCTGCAGTTCCGCTAGACAGGGACATAATTACAAGGGCTATCAATCTCCATGCTCCAGAGCATAGGCTGGTCACCAGCTGTGGGTCAGGAAGAAGTTCTCCTTCCATGCTTTCAACCTCCCTATATATTAATTGTTCATTAAGTCCCTGATAGAGCACTTTTGTCTCCTTATATGATACATGGCAGCATTCTTCCTTGGATACAAGTTCCCAGGAGAGCTCCCTTTATATCTTTCTGCTATGTCTTGGGAAATTATGGAGTAGACAACAGTCAACTCAAGACTTTTTGCTCATAAGGAATACCCTTTGGCTTTCAATCATATTCCTCTTGAACTTCATTGTAATATGGACATTTCCATTCTCTATATTACAGATGTTTCTTCTTCCCTGGAATCCTGTGATGAGTACAGAATTCAAAAGAAACTGCTCAGGTAGATTATTCCTTCATATTGCAACGAAGGAATAATGAATAGTGTTTAGCCATTATTTAGCATTTTACTACAAAACACTTCATATACTTTATCTCATTTGAGTCTCATCATAATCCTGTGATCCTGGCACTAAAGATACTATTAATCTCCATTCTATAAATGAGGAAACAGAAGCTCAGAGAGGTTAAGTGATTTGTTCATGATCTAACACTAATAAATAGCAGAGATGGGATTCAAATCCCATCTTCTTGATTATGTCCATCATATATTCTACACTACTAGTCCTTCTGGGAATAATCAAGTAAATAAACATAGATTGCTTTCTATTTATGCACACACACATATATAAGTGGATGTATGTATGTGAATAGTGGTTCAAGTACTTAGAACTTGTATATACATACATGTATGTATGTATCTGTAGGTGGTATAGTGTATAGAACTTTGAGCTTAGAGTAAAGAAGATCTAAGTTCAAATTGAGCTTCAGACACTTGCTATTGTGTGATTCTGGGAAAGTCACTTTATCCTGTTTGCCTCAGTTTCCTTGTCTGTAAAATGAGCTGGAGAAGGAAATGGTAACCTACTCTAGTATCTTTGCTAAGAAAATCTCAGAGGACATCACAAAGAGCCAAACACAACTGAGTTAAAAATGTGTTAAAATGAGTTAAATGAGTTAAATGAGTTAAAAATGACTGAACAACAACATATACATGTATATATATGTAATATATATATATACTTGTAAGTATATATATATGTAAATATATATGAAATGTATATATGTATTTAGGAAATGTGTATGATATGTATTTATATATAATAAATGTAAATAGGTATACATGAAATATATACATATATATGAAATGTATATATGTATATATGAAATGTGTTTATGTGTATATGTATGAAATCATGAAATGTAGCCACAAGGATCATGAAGAAAGACTCAGAGAAGGCTGGTTCTGAGGTCTTTTTCTCTTATTAGGTACATCTAGAAGAATAATAAAAACTTCTATAATACACTCTATTGTACACTACATTCTAATCTTACCAGAGGAACTTCATGGATTCTTCTAGAGCTTAAGAGCTTTGGAAAAGTGAGCAGAGAGTGAGGCTTTATCTTGGAAGGTATAGATAACATTATGCCCTGGTCATCTTCTCGATAGCCCTGTAATCTCATAAAATTTATTGAAGAAACAATCAAATAATCAAGGGTTCTCCTGATCATTTCCTAGTATAAATATTCCATCCCACCCCCCCGCCAAGTAAATATTTTCAATTTAGCAAATCAAACAGAGATGCTTTTGAGCACCTTGATCATAGGATCACAGATCTAAAGTAGGAAAAGACCTCAGAGGCTAGGTAATCTGATCCATTCATTTTATAGATGAGGAAATGCAATGGTTTGCTTAAGGTCACATAGGTAGACCATCAGAGGAAGGACCTGACCCTGGTTCTCTATGGTGCTCTCACCATACCATGCTGCCATAACCCCTAATCAAAGCTATTGTTGTTCAGTCATATCTAATCTTCATGACCTCATTTGAGGTTTTCTTGGCAAAAATACTGAAGTGATTTGCCATTTCCTTCTCTAGTTCATTTTAAAAATGAGGAAACTGGGGCAAACAAGGCTTAAGTGGCTTGCCTAGAGTCACATAGCTAATAAATGTCTGAGGCAGATTTGAATTCGGGAAAATGAGTCTTCCTGACTTTAGGTCTGGCACTCTAACCACTGTACTATCTCACTGCCCAGAGATACTAAAGGGTCTCATCCAAATTAATATCACATGTTTTTTAATTTCCTCCAGAACACCTTATACTGAGTCTCAAGGAAGTTCAGCTGCACAGTTCTTAAACAATACCCAAATTAATAGTCTTTTGTGATGGCTTAAGCCTATTAGAGTTACTGAATTTGGAGACAATAATCCTCCCTTTCCCCATATATAGTTATAGTAATTAAATAAGCAAAAAAATTTCACAAAGTCTCATAAATCATCACTTTTCTTGTCACTTATAAGGACTTATTACAATCCAAAACAAGGAAAAAAGTTCAAAATTACATAATAAAATTTTCTTAAAGCTAGCAATAGCAAAAAAAGATATTTTAAAAATGCTGCTTCTTTATCAATTGTTATATAATTCTCTTGTGTCTTTCAGTGCCTGACATAGTTTATATATTCTTGATTCAGATAATTACATTTTTAAGATATATATTTATCTATTATATAATCTTAATAATTATGACACATTTAGATTTATATATTATATTGACATATATTATGTGGATATTATATAATTTTATGATATAATCTAATTGATACATTGCATAAAATAGCAAACCTGGGATGAGTTCACCGATGTGATAAAACAAATCAAAAGCCTTAAAGAATCGACCAATAGGGAAGCCAGAAGATTTTGCATTTGAAAGGAATATTGTTGCCTTTCTTTAAGAAAAAAACATCTCATTAATTTAAAGAGGCTTCACAGAGATGCCAGACTGTATCATGACAGGACTAATCATTAGCACCTTCCTCCAACCTCCCTTTTTCCTTCCCTTTTCCTCCCCACCCTTTCCCCTCTCTCATTCGAATTTTTTTTGTTCTTAACTTGTTAGTTTTGTTGTGGTGCTTCTGGTGGAAGTCTTAGGGAACCTCCTTTTCCTACATAAGCTGTAAGTGCCATTGACCTCTCTTCAGTAAGGCAGCCCAAGATGATATGGGGTGGTTTGAGACCTGCATGTATTCAGGATCCTCTAGCAAGGATCACTGAAGTGGGAGATTGCATCATCTGGATTCCTCTGCTTCTGTTTGCTTCTTAAACACAGATTGCATCCCCTCCCTAAAAGGGATGTGCCGTTGTGCAACTGAAAGTGCTGTCAATTACAAAGGCTGCTTCCTAGCATCTCCTAGCTTCTCTCAAAGCGCAGCTCGGGTCCAACTTTTGTACTTTCCACCTTTTCTGATTTCTATCCCTCCACCCTCAGTTTTCTCTGCTCTCTTCCTCCTTAAATTCTCATATCTACTTTGCATATACATTCTATTTACTTATCCATGTGCATGCCATGCCACATCCCTCCTTCTCCCATTCCCAGTAGAATGTAAACAGTGCCTTCCGGCTAAGTGGTTCTGGAGTCAAGAAGACTGAAGTTCAAATTCAGTATCAGACACTTAATGCGTGGTTCAGAGCAAATTGCTTGAACTTTTTCTCATTTTCATCAACTTCTAAAATGGGCATAGTGATAGGGTTTGTTTTAAGTATCAAATGAGATATTGTAAAGTGCTTGGTATAGTGCCTAGGTACTAAATAAATTCTTCTTCATTCCTAAAATCAACTAGGACAGTTGGTTTCTCATTTAAGGGTGAGTGGTTGACTTCCAATTGCCTCAGATGCCAAGTGCCTTTTGAGAGAGTTCACTGTCCTTTGGGAACTCATCTGGGCCTTCATTTTCCCTCTGAAGGAAGCTCAATCCATTCCTTTCATTCTCCTTTCTTTTCTTTTTTAAATCTTTTTTTTTTCTATTGTTAGTTTTTTTTTTATTTTATTATAATTTTGAACTTTTCTTCTTGTTTTGGTGTAGGAAACTTCCAGTAAAGAAACTTTTAGAAAAGTTAGCTGGAAACAGGGAGAGGTTAAATGACCATCTAGTTAAGTGTCAGAGGCAGAACTCATATCTTCCATACTTTGACTGAGAATTTCTTATACCAATGTAGTCATAAGGCCGGAAAAAACCCCAGAGATATAAAATATAACTCCTATCATCATTTAGTAGATGATATAGATCCAAGCTTCTTAAACTGTGGATTGTGACTGTCCTATAACTAAAAGTGAGGATTGCAAATTATGATTTACTATCAGTAAATGTTTGTTTTGTATATCTATTTAATATACCTATATACTCGAGGTCATGTAAAAATTTCTTGGGCAAAAAAGGGTGGCAGAGGAAAAGAAGCCCTGATCTAAATTTAACTTTTATTTTAGTTCCAAATATCTCACTTTTCCAACAATTTTTTTTATTAAAATTCTTTTCAAATAACAACTGCTTAGCACAGTGCCAGGCACATAGTAGTAGCTTAATGAATGCTTGTTTCTTCCCTTCCCTTCCTTCTCTTTCTCCATCCCTCCCTCCTTCCTTTACTCCCTTCTTTTCTTCCTCCTCCCTCCTTCCCTTCCTTCCTCCTTCCTTCCTTTCCTTCTCTCCTTTCCTCCTTCCTTCCTTCCTCCCTCCCTCTCCTTCCTCCTTTTCTTTCTCCCTCCTTCCCTCCCTCCCTCTCTCTTCTTCCTCCTTTTCTTCCTCCCTCCTTCCCTCCCTCCCTCTCTCCCTTCCTTCTTTCCTTCTTCCTTCCCCTCTCCCTTCCCTCCTTTGCTCTCTTCCTCCCTCCTTTCTCTCTCCCTCCCTCTCCCTCCCCTTTCCTTCCTCCCTCCCCTTTCTTTCCTTCCTTTCCTCCTTCTTCCCTCCCTCCCTCCCTTCCTTCCTTCCTTCCTTCCTTCCTTCCTTCCTTCCTTCCTTTTCTCCTTCCTTCCTCCTTCCCTCCTTCCTTCTCTCCCTCCTTCCCTCCTTCCTTCTCTCCCTCTTCCCTCCTTCCCTCCTTTCTTCCTTTCCCCTCCTTCCTTCCTTCCTTCCTTCCTTCCTTCCTTCCTTCCTTCCTTCCTTCCTTCCTTCCTTCCTTCCTTCCTTCCTTCCTTCCTTTCTTCCTTCCTTCCTTCCTTCTCTTCCCCCCTCCCTCCTTCCTTCCTTCCTTCCTTCTTCCTTCCTTCCTTCCTTCCTTCCTTCCTTCCTTCCTTCCTTCCTTCACAAACTCTTGTAAAAATGTACTTATTCAAGTGAAACAAATTTCTTCATGTTCTCCACCCCAACCCCACTCCAGGTGTTCCAAATGTCTTATTGCAGTTTTAAACTAGTAAAGTTTAAAGCCTGCTACTCACCTCCTGACAGAGGATTGATGGATTCTGGGTGTAGAATAAAACACACACAATGTGTACCAAAAGTCTCATTTCAGTTTTAAAGTTGAATAGCTTCTCTACCCAGAATCTATCAATGCACTGTCAGGAGGTTGGTAGCAAAGTTCTATCATTAGTTCTATGGAATAGGTCTGATTTGGTCATTATATTAACTAGAATTCTTAAGTCTTTTAAAAAAAGGTTTTTTTTCCCCTTAGTCAAAAGGTTATTTTTGGCAATTCATCCTGGCCTAGGTGAAGATTGTTTTATTTTTTTTCTTTTCAGAAGCAGGAAAGTCCCCTATGACTCCAGAATCTCATGAACCAGAAAGCACACGAGCACCTCTAATACCCTATTTCCCCTTGGTTGAAGTAACTGAAAACCTCCTGGTTGATCATGATTGAAAAAAGTATTGGAACGACATTCTTCCCCATCACTTATTCTTTTCAATTGGCTCATCTCAGGGAACAAGCTAAATCTATCTGAGGGTGGCATTTAAAACCTGTTTCCAATATTACTTCCCAACTTAGTACTTCAGAAGAGACCTAGGGTCTCTGACTTAGAGATGGCCATCTACAGCGTGCAGCTGCTCGCAGGACCTGCCCGCAGGACCTGCCTTTCATTTAGACAAGTCTGTATTCATCATATATCGCTGAGCTTCTCCTCTCCCTCCTTCCTCCCCAAGCTCTCAAAAAGAGGCCACACACAGTGTTCTCTTTGCTGCTGTATTTTCTCTTCGGCTCTGAGCTCTTCCCCATGTGACGTTCTCATTTTCCTGGCAGTCCCACAGGGAGCAAATGGAGGCCTCAAGGAAAGGCAGAAAATTGAAGATTTAATGACTTATTGATGCTCACGCAACCTCTTCCCTTCTCCTGGCCACTGCTAAGATTAAAGGCCTGCTGGGCTTCCTGGGCAGTGCCTCTCTTGCTGGGCCTTTGTTTTAGTATTGTTTTATAAAACACACTGTGGCTGAAATGCCCAGCCTCTTCTGTCAGCAAATATAGGCCTGTCTTTTTCCAACTGTTTTGTTATGATCTTCAGAATTTAAGAATTTTTTAAAGACCAAAACCCCAAATATCCTGGCCATCTCTCTTCAAAGAGACTTGAAAATATACTATGTCTGTCCTGTTAAGTAGAAAGCAAGAAAAGACTCTTCTCCATTAACCTATTCAGTTCTGCTTTCTAACAAAAATCTCTGGCCAATAAAGGCTCTGGCATTAATATACCTTTAATTTGAAAATACTGTTGAGGTGATTGGTATGACTCCATAAGCTTGAATTCATCTTATATGACAGCTTTGAGATCTGTTAGTACTTTCCTTGGTGAATATACTTAACCATAGAACCCCAGAGGACCTATTAATGATTACTTAGATCAGCCCTATACGTCATATTCCATATAACAAAACCAAGACCCAGGGACAGCCAGATCAAATAGTGGATAGAGCACTGGCCTTGGAGTCAGGAGGACCTGAGTTCAAATGAATTCCCCTTTAAACACTTAACACTTCCTAGCTATGTGACCCTAGGCAAGTCATGCAACCTCAATTGCCTTACTAAAAATCCCAAATCAACAACAAACCAAGACCCAGATGGTTTAATTGACTTTCCAAGGTCATATAACTAGTTAATGGCAGAGCCAGGAATAGAATAAGGGTCTCTTTACTGTGCTGGTTCTGGAGACAAAGGACTGATATTAGAGTTTCTGCTTTAGACAACTCAGAAAATCTATTGGCCTCTGTTAAAACGAGGGGATGAACTTGAAGATCTCTTCCAACTCTAAATCTATGATCTATGACCCAATTTCTCTCAATAGGAATGTGAGATGGCTTAGAATATAATATGCCTCTTTATGGCTCACCTTATAGTTTGGCTATGTCTTTGTCCCTTTAAAACCTAGATTGTTCTTGGAATAACTCTGAAGTGTGATTTCACCCTAAGTTGCAAAAAACAGGCCTCCAAATCACTTCCCAATCATTTCTATACCATATCTTGATGTCCTTTCTATCTCCCCATTTAAATGTCCTCTTCTCCCATTGGAACATAGGTCTTGAGAGGAGGGACTATCTTGTTTTCTTGTATTTGTATAACTAACTTTTAACATAGTGCCTGGAATATAGTAAACACTTAATAAATACTTTATCCCTCACTCTAAGTCAATGAACTAGACAGTACTGTCTGCAGTTTCTTTTTGCTTATTGTTATGATTGATTGCCTCATAGACTCCATGTTATGTCTGCACTTAAAGAGCTTTTCAAAGCTTTGAAGTCATTTTTGATTCCTCCCCTGAAATGTCAATAAAATCATCAGCTTTTTCAGCATCAACTCCCCCCAACTCCCTCCTTTCCCTTTCCATCATCACAACTTGATTTCAGGACCTCTTTAGCTCTCACCCAGACAATTGTAACTTTCACCACTTTGTAAAACAAAATCCGAGAGATGATTTTGAAATATTAGAGAGGAGACCAGGTGATGATAAAGCAGAGTCTAAATCAAGGGTAGAAAGATAAAAAGTAAGAAATGAACCAATAGGACCCAATAGATCACTGTAGGTAAGTTCCCAGTTACTGATGTTAGAGTGAAGTTTAATAAAGTTTATATTCTGGGATTTTTAGTTTTTCTCTGAGGAATTTATGGCACTATCTTTCCTCCCATAAATCTCTGCATGTAATAGAGAATATAAATACCATGCTTCCTAATTGGTTACTTTACCCCCAGTATCTTTTTCCTTCCTATATATTTCTGCCTGATTAATCCTAAGTATTTCTCCTCTGAGAAGAGCCTCTTCAGCTTCCTCTGATTTTCTTCTGGTCCTACTGGATTACTCAGTAGATCCAATATATGCCCTATGATGTTTTATCCTCACATTCTGGTCACATACCTTCCATCTGAAATGATATTTCCCTCATGCCAACCTGTTGAATTTTCAGCCATGAAGGGAGTATACTTTTCCTTATTACTCCCCCACCTGCTAAATATGAAGTGCACATGTATGTGTATATGTGGGGGAGGGAGGCAGGTAGAAGGTAGAGAAGGCTGTTTCAAAACATACTTCCAATTGAGGGATAGCATTTTCACTCTTTTTGTTGTGGTTTGCTTGCATTTTATTTTCTTTCTCATTTTTTAAACTTTTTGATCTGATTTTTCTTGTGTAGCAAGATAGTTGTATAAATATGTATGTATATATTGGATTTAACATTTATTTTTAACATGTTGAACACATATTGCATTACATGCCATCTAGGGAAGGGGATGGGGAAAGAGGTGGAAAATTGGAATACAAGGTTTTTCAAGGGTCAATGTTGAAAATTTTTCCTTGCATATGTTTTGAAAAAAAAAACTTCAATAAAAATCTTTATAAAAAATAAAAAACAAAACAAAACATGCTCCCAGATAAAAGTCCATAGATTAAATTAATATAAGCAATGACTAATTATCATTTGATGAATTCAAGAATTAGATCTAAACCTCACCTTTGCCACAGGAATATAGAAAGACTCTTAAAAGAGTTATGATCCCCTATGTATGCAAATGAATAGGAATCAGAAGGTAAGACCCACATTAAAGTAGGAATACACAAATTTACAACCAAGGAATGGAGAAAATCAGCCATCAAATAACACAGGACAGAGTTCTACAGAAAATATAATGATTAATGAATATGATAGACCATTTTAGGAAACCTAGCTATGTTTGTATTAGTAAGACATGAAGGGAAGCCTCTTGCCCTATTTTTTCCAAAGAGTCCTAACACCCGTGAAGAAAAAGCATATTTCCTCTATTCTTCTCCACTCTTTGATTTTGTTTTTCTAGTTCCATATTTCCTCTCTCTTAAGATCCCTAAAGGACACCCATATAACCAGAGCCTGTTTAGGTCACAATTGTGCCTATTGAAAATGGAGTTGCCAGAGAGAACATATTGGTGGCCTCTACATTTGGCTTTGGGAGATGCAGTGGAGAGAATGTTATACTTGAAATTAGTAAAAATATGTCAGATCTCTTCTGACATTTTCTAAGTAATATGGTCACGACAAATTAAACTCTCTCAATGTCAATTTATAAAATGAAGGATATTGTATATAGCATCTATTTTACAGGATTATCATAAGTATTAAATGGATTATTGCATCTGGTTAACAAACAGATATTTATTAAGCTCTATGTACCAGGCATTGTGTTATGCCCTGCATATATACATAAACAAAAACATAGTCTCTGCCCTCAAGGAGTTTACATTCTAATGAAGGAATGCAATGTATAACAGGGAAATGAAAATCAAGAAAGTTACCCATATCATGGCATAGAGAAATCAAAAAAACAAGAGCGAAGCTAGGAGAGTAATGAAGAATGAATATAGGACTGAATTGGGCACTTACTCAAAATGAAGACTCTGGGTGGGATCCACTAATTAAAAGATAAGACTTCAGGTATAAAGGGATCTTCTAGGATGAGAAAATTAATGGGAGAATGCAAAAGTCTGGAGAGTTAGGAGTGGAGTTGGGAAAGGAGTGAAGAATCGGTCTAAATACTTGGATAACTTTAAAACATTTTGTAAATATTAACAGTTATTAATATACTCTCTGGAAATGATCAGATTTTGATAATCAATCAATTAACAACGACTTATTAAACAACTATTGTGTGTCAGGAACTATGCACTGGAGATAATAGTATAAAATAGTACAGAAAAAAAAGGAAACAATTCTTATTGGCAATGAATTTACATTCTAATGACAGAGACAATAAATAAGTATGACTATAAACATATAGACTATATACATATATATAGAATAAAGTAAATAAAGATTAGATAACTACAAATTAGCTATATGATTTAAAAAAATCATTCTGGCATTTTCATGAAGGATAAATTTAAGTTGTGATAGACATAAAAGTAGGAAGGAGATTGTTAAAATAATCTAGATAAGAAGTGATGAAAGCCTGATTTAAGGAAGTAGCTATGTAAGGAGAAAGAAGGTATCAGATCAATTGATTGGATTTATGAAGAAAAGGAATGAGGAATTAAAGATAAAATTGAGATCATGAACCTTTCCTAGAAAAATGGTGGTGCCTTTGACAAAAACAATGAAATTTGTATGCCAGTGGTTTGGGAGGAAAATAATAAGTTCAGCTTTGGGACATGTTGAATTTTACATGTCTCCATGACAGCTACTTTGAAATGTCCAATAGATCATTTTTGATATAAGACTGAAGACAATAGTTAAACTCATGAAAGCTGATGAGAACTTAAAAGTTTTCTTATTCTGGCTTTTATGGTTATTTTGGTGAGAGCTGAACTTCTCTGATAGAAGAGAGAATGGGTCCACTCTTAAGTGGAATGAAAGTGAAATTCCCAAAAACCTGTGCATACAGTCGAAGATCAACTTAAAAGCTGAATGGATTTAATTAACATTTCTCAGAATACCCAATCTATCAGCATTTAAGCTCAGCAGCAACCATGATGAATTTCTTAGGTTTAGTTTTTTTGTGTAATTACAGCATTAAAAAAAAATGATACATGATTAAAGTTAAAGGAATCAGGATTAAAGAATATGCACCTAAAGAAGACAAGGCTGAGAAGAAGCTAGTTTTTACAGAAACAAAGGGATAAAGTGAGACAATAGCAGAGCTGCAAGTAATATTTTAAGTGATTAGGGCAAGTAGCACAAAAAGCACAGATCAACTTTGTAATTCATGATCTGAAAATAATTCGAGAAATAATTAAGACAAATTTAGCTAGGCCAGTATAGAGACTTCCATGTTGCTGAACTGGTGCACAGATAAACTTTTTGCACGCTCTAAAAGTTGATGTCTTGGGATAAAGCCACAGTTACTATAGCTTAGTTAGAGCTGTATGCCTTAGTATTAAGTGCAATATAACATGCAGATCAATGGATTAAATATCAGAAAATTTGTGTTCTAGTTTAAGGACTCAGAGTAATTGCCTATGTGATTTTGGATGATGACTTCACATCTATGAACTTCAGTTTTTTTTTTTTTTCATCTATAACAGGAAGGGGATTTGTTTAGATCATCTAAATTTCCTTTTAACTCTAGAAACCTGGAAGTCTAGATATTCTTTGCCTTTATTGAAGTGGGAAGCTAAAACAGGCTTGAGCTATTTCTCAATTGGTAAATGGTCAAAGGATTTGAACAAGCAGTTCTCAAGGGAAGGAATTCAAGTAATCTATAGCTATGTTTTAAAAAATTATCCAAATTAATAATAATTAGAGAAGCATAAAATTAAGACAACTGTGAAGTTCTACTTTACCCCAGTCAGATTGAAGTAAGTTGACATAAAAGGGTAATCACAAATTGAAGGCCTGTTGGCAAATAGGCAAAGTGATACACTATTGGTGGTATATGTGAATAGATCTACCTATTCTGGAAAACAATTTAGATCTATGCTCTTAAAGTTATTGAACTGTGCAAATCCTTTGGCCTTGTACTATCACTATGAGAAATATGATTCAAAATCATAAAAGAAAGAAGAAAAGAATGTGTACAAAAATATCTTTACTAACTCTTTTTGTAATAGAAAACAACTCCCTAGAAACTAAAAGGGTGCCAATTAATTATAGAACATCTGAACAAATGATATATAATTGTACTGTAGTACTATTGTGCTATAAGAAATGAAAAAAGATAATTTCAAGAAACGGGAAGATTTATATGAACTGATGCAAAATGAAACTTGCAAAATCAGTTGAACAATCTGTGTACAACAATGTTGTAAAAACGAACAATTTTGAAAGACATAAGAACTTTGAGGACTGATGATGAATGTTATTCACCTCATGATATACAAGTGATGGACTATTATTCAGAATGAGACACAACTTTTTTTACTTGCTTATTCTTATTTGCTTATTTGTTATTATGAGTTTGCTTCTCTCTCTTTTTTTATTTTAAGGGTGGGAAAGGGGTGAGATGAAGAACAAATGCTTAATATTGAAAAAAAGGTAAAATAGACAAATTTCAGCACAAGAGATTTGTATAGCTACTTTATTTGGAAGACTTCCCCTAAAATAAAATTAAATAAACACTAGGATGAGTCATTAAATGATTTATATGATCACATACCTACATTTAGATGCTTTTTAGTTTGCCAATGATTTTTAAAATGTAAAATATACTCTGATTCTTTTGAACTGATTTCTATAAGTTCTGCCTGTGTTCAAGATAATAGATTAACTATTTCCTTAAAATCCTTTCCAGAATAGTTCAATAATTTCAAGATTCTTCTATCTACTTATTTTTGGCAGTTCACAGCATTATAGGATCTTAGAGTTATAAGGGGCCTAATATTACCTAGCCAGCCCACCAACTTCCTATAACATCCCTGATTATAGGCTCTGTGTATATAGGTCTAAGGATAAGGATGCTACTGCTTTGGAAAGCAGCAATTTTAAAATTGAACATTGTTAGAAAGTTCTTTACATTGAGCCCAAATCTGTACACTTTTCATTCCTTCCCATTAATCCTAATTATACTCTCTGGAGAACAACAACAACAACAACAATACAGAAATAAATCTGCTTCTTCCACATGACAGACCTTTACATATTGGAATGTTGCTTTCGTGACTTCCTTAAGTCATCTCCTTTTCAAGCTAATTTTTTCCAGTTCACCCTTCTATTCATTATATTATGTGTTACCTTTCTTTGGACCCTTTCTAATTTGCTAACATATATTTTAAAGTGTGGTACCCAAAAGGGAGCATAGTACTTTACAAAAATTCTCATGAATGTGGAGTATTCTGGATCTATCATTTCCCTAGATATGGATACTACACTCTTTTAATATAGCCAAAATTTTAACTAGCAGGTTAACATGGCTTTGGCTGATAATGAACATGTTGGCATCTAAGACTCCCTACCTTTTTTCCCCACATAAGAACAATATATTAGAAATATAGGTCTTTCTCATCCTCTACTTGCAGAATTTAAATTTCCAACTTAAATCTTTTATTTAGTATTTATTGTAGTTTGTAGGGTTTTTTTTGCTATTTTTCCAGCCTGCTAAAGTCTTTCTTTTAATGACTTAGCTATTCTTCCTAGTTATTTACTCTTTTTCTCTTCTCTCTTTGTCTATTACTGTTTGTCTGTCTCTATATCTCTGTCTCTCTGTCTCTGTCTCTGTGTCTCTGTTTCTCTCTCTTTATCCTCCTCTCCCTCTTTCCCTCCCTCTTCTTCCTTCCTTCCCTCTCTCCCCTTGTTCCCTCTCTCCTCCTCCATCCCCTTCCTCCCCTCTCTTCTCCCCATTTCCCTTCTTCTCTCTTCTCTCTCTCTCTCTCTCTCTCTCTCTCTCTCTCTCTCTCTCTCTCTCTTTCTCTCTCTCTCTTACATTTATATATATAATCTATTATTCCTCAGTCCTAAGGTGGCAAAGTTCAAATATGGTACAGCAATTCCAATACTGTCATTATCACTTGAGAATAGATGACACTGAAATGTTAGTGGATTTATTCTATTTGAGTCAGTTTGCTACTTACCTTCTAGTTTTAACTACTAATATTCTTCATATAATCTGTTTTGGATGGATCTCTTCTTCAGGTTTATGGAATATTGTTTTTTCACTGAGTATTGGATTTTGATTCTAATCTTTTGTGAGGTGATAACTTGTCTTGATCTTTCACTCTTTCTTGGTGATATTTTACAAATAAATGTTAATATTGACCTTGACTGTCTATTCTGTGCTTTTGACAATCAGACTGTTTTCAGTCTGAGTAAAGTTCTGGGCTCTTTTGGTCTCTTCTTAGTGGAAAATGTTCATATCCTTTGACAAGTTGTCTATTGGATATAAAACCTATATCAAACCTATTTGATATAAAGATTTTTCTCTATTCAACCACTTCTCTTCTTATTTTAGTACATTAATTTTGTTTGTTTAAAAACTTTTTAGTTTCATGTAATCGAAGACATCTAAAGGGTAAGCCTGATGACTGGTTAGTGCCATAATATTGTATACTATAGCATATGAGTCCCTATAACCAGGCATCACTAAATAGACATAAAAAGGAGAACATTCTGGGCATGAGGTATAGCAAGTGAAAAGACACAGAACTTAGGGTGGCCTTTGCATCACAAAATGAGAATTCTAAAGCTTGAAAATTAATTGCAATAACTCCAAACTGATCTGTTTAAACAAGCCAACAATGCAAAAAATAGAAAAAGCAAAAACAAACAACCCCCCCCTAAAAAAACAAATCTACTGACTTAATATCATTCTTTAGAGAAAATTCTAAACATTTGCCACCAAGAAATAACCACAAGAGCTCATTAACTACTTTAGACTGGAAGTAATTAATCTGATGATCAGATGGATAGAGGTTATAACTGAGTCCCTTCCCTAAAGTTTTCTGATATGTAGTTTTTTATACACGATCTTTGGTGACACACCTCCAAGTGCATTCTCAGGCCAAAGAGTTTTTTGCATGTGTGCCTTCCTTTACTGGAGTTAACTCATGGGAGAGGGCATTCTATATATATGTGTGTGTGTGTGTGTGTGTGTGTGTTTGAGTGTGTTTCACTCTTTTCTCATCACTTTATTCATTGTGCTGTTTCATTGAATGCCTTTTGTTTGAATTAATGTATCCTTTGTCTGGTAAAGAAAAGCATATTGGTGGGAGACTTAGAAGCTAAGATTTTAAGTATATATTGACCTACAAGCTGGCCTTGAACCTTGGTCAGCTTTCTAAGAGATCTAAGTCCTTCTTGTCCACTTCTCTGCTTTTTATCCTGCTCTATTCTTTTTCCCTGTTTATTCCCCTTTCTCATGTTTCTTATTTCTTAGGTCTTTTCTTTCTTTTCCCTTCTCTCTTTCCCCAGCATCATTTCCATTTTTGCTCCCAGACACTTCTGCCTCATTTCCCTTTAGTGAGCCTGAAGGAAGATTTCAACTCAGTATGCTAATTGTGGTATCAAGTAACACCTTTTACCAGATCATAGGACTTTATCTCCTGGCATGATTTTTGCACAAAGAAAACCACATCCTTAATGGAAAGAAGTGGATTAGAGTGGTGTTTCTGGGAAAAAAAGATAAAAATTTCTTATCAATTAAGTAAAAGAGAAATACATGAAATGATGAAATATAATGAAATTTATTCTAAGCATGGTTTAGTTGAAAGAACACTGCCTTTGGAAACAGAAAACCTGGGTTTGAGTAACCTCTCTGAGACTCAGTGTCCTCTTTTATAAAATTTGCATAATGATTCTAATGCAAGATTTTTGTAAGGAAAGTATTTTAAGAGCTTAAAATATTATATAAATATGATATATGAGTACATTAAAAATTCTTGTGCCGCCATTTCATATGTAAGAGACCAACATGGACTTGTAAAGGATTACTCCAAGTTCTAACAAAGAATAAGCATTAAGTTATTCAGATTTCCAAAGAAGTTAGTTTTTGTTATTATACCATGACTAAAATGAATATTGTAAATTTTTTTTTCTAAAATGGGCCCATTGGATAGTCCATTGAGAAATCTTCCTGGTTAATGCTAAAGGATTTTTTTTTTCATTATAATATGAACTAAAATTATATAACCTTTACTCTGTGATTGCATTAAGAGAAGGAGGATTTAAGGGTGAGAAAATGGGGACAAATGTGATGGTTCTCATTTCTTATATGGAGAAAGTCAAAATATTGAATGATTAACTGAAATAAATCGATCTTTCTTTCTTCCTCTCTTTCTTTCTTTCTCTTTGTCTTCCTTTCTTTTCTCTCTCTTTCTCTTTCTTTTCTTTTTCCTTCTTTCTTTCTCTTTCTCTCTTTCCTTTCTCCCTCTCTTTCTTTTTTTCTTTCTTTTCTTCTTTCTCTCTTTCATTTTCTCTTTCTTTCTCTCCTTGCTTTTCTTATCTTTCTTTCTTTCTGTTTCTTCCTTCCTTCCTTCCTTTCTTTCTTTCTCTCTGTTTATTTCTTTCTCTCCTCTTTTTCATCCACAGAGCTAAAGCATGGTTAGAATGTTTCTTTCTAAATTTTTTTTTAAAGGAAAACACTCTATGTTTAAAATATCTTTATCTTTTCTACCTTAGAATTAGTTATTTTCCTTTAGAATAATATTTCTTATTTGAAAATTTTGGAACTTAAAAGATAGCTCAATAGCATTCTAATTCAAACTATACCCAGTGAGGAATCACTATCATCTAGCCTTGCTTTAACACTTGAAATGAGGGGGAACTCACTATCTGCTTAGTCAACCTGTTGCACTTATATAGAGATGTTACTGTAAGAAAAGTGTTTTTCCTCATATTAAGTAAAAGAGTTGCTTCTTTTCAATTTCTATTCATTGCTCCTGCTTTTTTCATCAGGAGTAAAATAGAACAAATCTAATTTCTGTCCCACATAACAATCCTTCATATACTTGAAAACAGTAATCATACTCCCCTTGATCCCCCAGATTTTTCTTTTCTCCAGGCTAAATTCCCAGTTCTTTCAATTAATCCTCCTATGACATGAACAAAAGGCCCTTCACTATCTTGGATAGTCTCCTTTCCAGCATATTGATGTCCTTTCTAAAATATGACTCAAGAAACTGAACCAAATAGTTGTGAATTGGTCTGACCATTAGAAATTGTGAAAAGTTGGAGGGGGAGAGAATTTTTTTAAAAATTGGGATGCATTACTCTGAAACATTTAGAAAACATTTCTCTGAATTGAGAAGGTATTTGTGGATCCTGACACATACAATTTCTTAGTTATCCCTTCCAACTTTGTGTCTTTGGCATATTTGTTAAGCATGACATATGTACTTTTATCCAAGTCATAGATTTTTTTTAAATAAGAGTTAAACCCAGATCCTTAGAATAGAAGCCTCTATTGAAGGCTTCTGACATCGAATCGTCAATATCTACACCTTGAGTACTACCCATTCAGCCTGTTCTGATTCTTTCTAGTTGTATTGTCATGTAACACATCTTTTTATCTTTTTCATAAGGATAGTAAGATTTTCTTTTATCAAGTGTTTTGCTGAAATTTAGTACTGTCCAATAAAAAGGAAAATAACTCTAAACTGCCATGCCTACTTATATACTTTTTTTTCCAGTCTAGATGGCTTAGTCACCCATTATAAAATAATTACTGTTTCAGAGCATGTGATGGGATGTAAGATGTAGGAGGATGGTAAAAGGGAGACATGTTATAAAGAGCTTTGAATGCCAACAGCTTTGAATGAATATTTGCTGTTGGAAGTGATAGGGAGCCATTGAAGTTTACCAAGTAGGTGGGTTAAGAATAGTCAGTTCTGGGCTTAAAAGATCTCTTTGGCAAGTAAGAAAAAAGACTGGAATGAGGAGAGACTTGGGTCAGAGAGGTCATTCAGCAGGCTAAATAACTTACCCGTAATAACTCAACCAGCAGACTTCAAAGGCAAAATTTGTACTAGGTTTTCCTGACAAGACCAATTCTATCTCCACCATACTGCTGCTTCTGTGATTCCCACTGAATCAGTATATATAATGCCATGCAAACCTACTCAGGACAACCACAGGTAGAATTTTTCTTATTGAGGCACTTCTTACAAGGATGCATTTGTTTGATTCCCATGGGGTGAAATTGTAGTTCACGGGGGCTACTTTGTATCTCTTTGGCTGATTTAAATTCATTTCAACAAATCAATCAAAAATATTTCCTATGACTCTCCTTTGTGCAACATACTGTGAAAGATGCTGGGGATACATCTTATTGTTGTTGTTGTTTGTCCTTCATTCTTGAAGAGGATTATGGCATCAGGGAAGGGATACCATGACATGCAAGTGAGTTGGATTTAAGGGAGGGAGAGCTGGGCAAGGTCATCTGTCTCACTTTCCCCTCCAGATTCTTCTGGTCCAGTGCTAAGATATAGATCAAGATAACTGGAGATGGCCCTGGATGCATTGGGATACATATAAAGATTAACAACCTTTACTCTCAAGGATCTTGCATTTTATCACTTCCCACAATTCCAAGGGAAAGATTTTACATTGGGTCATGTGCCCAAGTGATAACTACAGGGAGATCTATGTGGCATTGTTATAACTACTGCGAGAGGGAGTGAGAAACTGATTAGGGGAAGACTGCTGGTGATCTAATTAGTGTAGGAAACTCCTGGTGAGGTGACTGCCTTTGCCAATTCAGACTGGCACCTGATATGTAATTCATAATCTTTTTGAGTTTTATGGGGGCACTGCAAGGTTGTGACTTGCTTAGGGTCACACAGTATATGTTAAAGACAGAATTTGAACCTTGGTCTCTCCAAATGCTAAGCTGGTTCTTTATCCTTTATACCATGCTGTGATTATCACCATTAAGTGATGCTGTAATATAAAATAATTATCTAGATCTCAGTGGGTGACTGGTATGCCTCATTCCTTTCTTTTTTAGTCACATACTGGAGGTTCATTTCTAAACACCTGTACTCTCTGGACTTAAGCAAGTCCAAATTTGGGTGAAGAAAGCATAAGTACTTTTTTTTTTTTTTAACAGAGGAAAAAAAAAAAACAGAATAAAGGCAGGAAGGGAATGAGGTAGGGGTGGGGTGGGAGAAGCAAAGGCACATTCCTAGTTTGGGCTTCACAGGAAACAGGAAGTAGGGAACGGCAAGTCCAGGCTGTGACCGGGCTGACTCCCTCTGTCTCTCTCATGTAAAGTGATCCTGTGGCAGTTGGGAGAAGAAAGAGAAGGGAAGTCTGGCCCTAAGATTGCAAATCACAGACTGTGATGACAGTGGGGGTGGGGAAGTCTCATAAAAATCAGCACTTTGTGTTTTTTTAAAGAAACCAAAGCAGGGGCTGGGAAGGGGGGGAAATCTTCTCTAGTGGGCAGAAGAGGGTGATTTATGGGTGAGAGATAGGACCATGTATCCTTTTCTTTGAAATGGTTTTAGCTCCTCATAGGAGCCCCAGAGGCCAAGAACGTAGGCACCTTCAGGAGAGGATATGTGTTCTAGTAAGGGCTTCTTAGCAGCAACATCTGGGTTAGTTATGTTTGGGGGGGGGGGAAATGGAATCAGGATCAGAGACGCAGAGCAAGAAGGACCCTTAAAAGCCGTTCTGTCCATTATGTCCAGTTTACAGATGAGGGAACTGTGGCCCAGAAAGGCTAAGACATTTGGCCAATTTCATATGGGTGATGATCAGTAGCAGAGGTCAAATTTGAATTCAGGTCTGGTGTCTCCAAATCACCACTCTTTCTAGTGCACCAGAGATTCTATAAGGACAAAGTATGCTCAGAAGTGAAAAGAATTTGGATTATTATTTTCATTTATTTATGATGTTATGTGAGCCCCTTTCCAAAAGGATTTGAAGTGATTTACATATGGCACAGTAGATAGAGCATTGGGCTTAGAATCAAAAACACACATCTTCAAAAATTCAAATCCAGCCTCAGCCACTTGCCAGCTACATGATGATAGACAAGTCATTTTATCCTGTTTGCCTCAGTTCCTCATATGTAAAAGAGTTGGAGAAGGAAATGACAAAACCACTCTAATATCTTTGATCCCAGAAAGGATTCAGAAGAGTTGCACATGACTGAAAATGATTAAATAAGAACAACACATTAGACATTATATACAACAAGAATATAATGAATTCACATTGCTCTATTAAAGTGGGTTAAATTTCATAAATTGATAGTTGTCCAGTGAATTGTGTAACATATAGACACTTAAAAAGTAGAGGAAAGTTGGGTCCTTTTAGATAAAGGAGTCAAATGAAAAAGAACTTCATTTTCTGACTGAAGCTTCTGCTACTAGGTGAAAAAAAATCTATGAAAAGGAATAGTAAGGAAAGAAAAGAAATTAGTCAAGAAATAGATCGCTCCAAACCAGAGCTTAATTAGGAGAAAAAAAAGGAACAGTTAATCTAACTAAGATCACAGGATCATAGATTAGAAGAGGAAATGATATAAAACTCTTGTAGTTTAATCACTTATTGTATAGATGAGGCAATTGAGATGCAGAATTTATGTGACTATCCTAAGGAAACACAACTCATCAGAATTTGAACCCAAATCTTTCTGATTCTAATTCTAACACTTTCTACTCTGACTCCTAGCTATCTTCTTTAATTTGATTAAGGGAAAATTGTGGGTGTTAAAATTAAAAAGATCTGGACAAATGGGATTACTGAAAAAATTGAGTAACTACAATGATGATAATCATAATGACAATAGTTCTCACAGGCTTTAATGTTTGCACAGTTCTTTACCTGTATAATTTTTATTGATCCTTACAAAGTTCTGAAAGAAAAGATACTATTATTATCCTCATGTTTTCAGATTTGGAAACTGAGGCTGAGAAAAGCTAAGTGACTTGTGATAAAAGCAATATCCTGTGCAAGCTAATTATTGTCTTTAAAAGTATTCAGAAGAATTGCACATGTTTAGACTATATTGGATTATTTGCTATCTAGAGGAAGGAAGGAGAGAAAAGGGAGGGAAAAAATTTGGAACACAAGATTTTGCAGGGCTGAATGTTGAAAACTATCTTTGCCTATATTTTGAAAAATAAAAAGCTATAATTTAAAAAAAAAGTATTCTGACCTTTCTCAATACTATTTGGTTCAGGGGACTAAATGCTCAAACTATTGATGTTACTTCTTCATTGTTTGCGTACAAAAGTAGTCTCGAGGCGTCTGTATCATGATGGGTAATTCAGACAAGGAGGGAAACCAGGTGGTACCATAGTGCACAGTGCTCAGCTTGAAGTCAGGAAAACTCATCTTCCTGAATTCAAATTTGATCTCAAACACAAGATATATGATCCTGGACAAGTCACTTAACCCTGTTTGCCTCAGTTGTCTCATCTGTGAAATGAACTAGGGAGGAAAATGGCAAACCACTCCAGTATCTTTTCCAAATAAATTCCATATAGGGTCACAAAGAGCTGGATATGACTGAAACAAATGAACAACTAAGGCAGGGTAATCACTCATCTGGATCAATTCAAGGTGTTCCCAATGTTTATCCTTGTTAAATAGCCATCTCCTACCATGGCTAAGGAATTACTAAGGAATTCCCCTTTTGTTAACTATTGAATGACCTACAAGTGTCTTATTTTGTTCAGTTATTGAACCTAAACTATCAGGAGAGTACCTTGAATTAGAGCGAATCCACAACACTTCTCTAGTAAAACAGGGCTTATGTGTATTCCAGGCACTATTTGGGCCTAGCTCTTAATGACTAAAAAGTAATGCTCTATCCACTGAAGGAAATTTTTATTCTGAAGGAAATTTTCATAAAATTGAAGCTTTGAAAGAATAGTAGGGCTTTAAGAAGAGACTTTATCTTTTTTGCAACCACATATTTTATCTAACATGAAAAAAGGTTCAACCAAATCCTTTCTTTGTCACCTCATAAAGGTGACATTTATTTATTGGTCTGTGTATTATACATTTGTTGCTTATTAATATTAGTTTCAAAGTTATGAATGAATAAATAAATTTTCATTCACAAGCTAATTTGAATTCTCACTGAAAAACCATTTCACTAGAATTAATGCTACCAGACTGTGATATCACAGCTATTGAGATTTTAAATATTGTATCATCTCCAATGGGCAACATTGCCAGCGAGGTTTGAGGTACGATTTTCAGGCAAATTTTAGCAGCTTTGTTGAGAAATGTCATAAGAACTCCCTTGGAATATAGAGTTACAAAGTAATTGGCAAAGAGATGATTGTGCTAAGATAATGAAAACAGACTTTGGGACTATAAAAGAGAAGGACAATTGAAGATTAATTCAATTCAATAAACATTTATTTGTTGTTGTTCAGTCATTTCAGTTATGCCTGACTCTTTATGATCCCATTTGGGATTTTCTGGGCAAAGATACTGGAGTGGTTTGCTATTTCTTTTTCCAGCTCATTTTACAGATAAGGAAACTGAGAAGAACAGGGTGAAGTGACTTGCCCAGGTTCACACAGTAAGAAGTATCTTAGAACTCAGGAAGATGAATCTTTCTGACTCCAGGCCTAGTATTCTATCCATTGTTCCACCTAGCTACTCCAAGCATTTATTAAATGTCTATATGTCTACTATGTTCTAGGCATTATGGATAGATAGAAAAAAAAAACACAGTCCCTATTGTCAAGGTACTTATATTCCACTGGGGATGAGAGATGGGTGTGAAATAATATGTAATAGATAAGTTTAAGCAAAATATATATAGAGTAAATGTATAATAATTTCAGGACGTTGAAGAATACAGATAGCAAATTAAGGATCATTTACATCCAAACAAAGCAAGTAAATGCTAGTAAGTACCTGACCTACATGGGTAAACAGATCACAATGTCAAGTCTCCCATTTGAGTGATTAGGGAGGGGAAAAAAATGTCTGATCTAATAATATGCATAGTGATGGATTGAGTAGAAAAAGGAAGAAGGCAAAAAAAAAAAAAATGAGAGCAAAGTGAAGAGGAGACAAAGATAGAGAGAACAGGGCAACCAGGAAGAGGAGGAGATCTCTGAGGAATTTGCCCTCATTGTTAATGGGTAGAAGTAACCCAAAGACTAGAGAACTCTATTCACTTATCCTTGCTGACATTCCTATGGAACTGGTTAGTTGGATAACTATGCCATAGGATGGAGGAGTGTTTTTAATTTCAGGGTAAAAGCTTTTTATTTTATTTCTTAAGAGTGGGGAGATATGGAGGAATTTGAACAGGAGAGTAACATGAAAATGAATTAGAGAGAGAGAGATTAATTATGGAGAGTAATTATTTCTCCCTCCCCCATTTTTACAATAGTCCTAGATAGCCAGGAATTTAACTAATATAGAAGTAGTGGGAATATAAAGGAGGGAAGAGTCGCAAGAGACCTTGGAGAGAGAATATAGTACTTGAGAACTGATTGGATGTGAAGAATAAGAAATGAAGAGTCAAAGATGATTATAAGATAGGAGAGTGGGAGAAAGAGAATTGACTTTATTGTCAAAAGTCAGAATTCTGGCTTTGCTATTCATTATCTCTGTGACTTCTGACATGTCATTTTTACTAGCTGGGTCTTTGTTTCCATACCTGTAAAGTTGAGTGAAGGTTGGATTCAATAACCTTTAAGATTCTTTATAGCTTTAAATCTATGATCATGTGACATAGTTAGGGAAAGCAGGTTAAGGGGAAAAGATCATGTGTTTATTTTAAGACATGATAAATTTGAAATAGCCTGTAGCATATTGTCAGTAATACCATGTGTGCATGAAACAGCATAAAATATATTATCCATGAAATGTATGATTAGTAAAGGTGATCTAAATGTAACAGAGTTATGCACTGGGAACCAGGGAATATTCCAAGATCTTGAAGTGTAGAAAGGTAGGATTGACCCATCTCTTGAGCTCAGGAGTTCCAATCAAGTTTCCTCATGAAGTTTGGTGATACCCAAGATGATGAGCCCTCAGAATCAGAGTTGCCTATAGGTTACCAAATTGGAAGTAGAACAGGTCAAAGCAACCATAATTAATCAGTAGTAGAATCAGGCCCATGAATAGATATTGCACTTCCAGCCTGGGATGAGAAAGAGAAACCCAATATTTAAAGCAAAATAAAAAAGTCCAAAAGTGGTGGCTCTCAAATTCTGGTATAACTAAACTCTGGGTGGTCCTTAAAATACTTTTAGGAGGTCTGTAAGGTTGAAACTATATTTATAATAATACTAAGATACTTTAATTTCTAACATGGAAAATATATTTATGTATGTAGATATCTATACACAAAGCTATACCAGTAATATACACATATATATGCTATACATAATATATGTTTTTGTATTTGTAATATGTTGTAATATAATGTGTATGTGTATTTACATACATGCATACACATGTGTGTGCATGTGTGTGTATTCCACTTTAAAATACTCTTCAGGAAATCCCCCTAACATCAAAAAGTTTGAGAACTGCTGGTTTAAAGAAAGGTTCACAGTACTTTGGCTTGATTCTCTATGGAGTATTTATGTGAAGACATAGACAATAGCAACAATAACGATTGCAGTAACAATAACAGTGTCTAGTATTTACGTAGCACTTTGGAGTTTGCAAAACTTTACAATTACCTCATTTGGTACTCACAACAACCCTAGGAGGGAGATGGCATTATTATCCCCATTTTATAAATGAGGAAAATGAGGAAACCCTATAAACAGATAGGGTTTAAGTGACTTTTAGTTTCACATAGCTTATGAGTCTCTGAGGCAAGGTTTAAATCCAGATAGTTCCAGCACACTATCTATTATACCATCTAATTGAATCCCAGAGTATGAAAAGGTGGGTTGCCCTCTGTGTCTTTGGTAGACTACTAATACTAGTATCAATGAGATGTGGAAAGTAATTCCTCATCATCTTTATCTATAATTTTCTTCAGGAATCATCTCAGATGCCATTTCCTAGAGGAACCTTTCCTGATTCTCCTAATCTTTAGTATCTGATTTCTCTTTAACTTATATTGTATTTATCCATTTAATGGTGTATCCCTCGATTCTTTGGAGGACTGGTACATTGTATATAAAAAGGAATACTTTCATAAAAGTCTTCTGGTAGCCTCATTGCAGCAGGGAGATATTCCTGGATTTCAAAGGTTATGCCAATAAAATACAAACTCTGGAAAGTTCTACCAAGGTGGGCTAAGAATGAGCTTATCATAAGACAGTTGATTGCTGATAAATATTTTGGCTATGATAATACAATGAAATAAATACTATAAGAACTGGGTCAAGGGTCAGAGATCGAGCCTGTGATTTCACTGGTGATAATAATAATACTACTAATAAATAGCTTACATTTATATAGTGCTTACTATGTGTCAGGCACTGTGCTCAGCATATAATAATTATGATCTCATTTGATTCTCCCAATAGCCCTGAATGGTGGCAATTATTGTTATCCCCAATTTATAGATAATAAAACTGAAACAAAGAATGATTAAGTGACTTGCCTAGGAGACACGTGGCTAGGAAGTTTCTGAGGTTGGATTTGACTTTGGGTCCTGTGATTTAACTCTGAGTTATGAAATTTCCTTTCATCATGTTGATAGCCACTTTCTCTTCAACTTATGGTACACCACTTAGTGGGCATTACAACCCAATGAAATATATGCTAACAAACGAATTTGAAAAATTTTTTTAAAAAGTCTCTCAGTCATATGTCTTCCCCCTTTTCCACTTCTTTCACACAGGAACTGGGGCAAGAGGATCCTGAGAATCACTGAGATCTAAGATGATCTTCAGACATTTAATACAGTTAATATATGACTTTTGTTGGACCCAGCTGAAGAGTATCCATAGTAAAAAAAAAAAAGTTATATGAAACCAAAAGACTTATAAAGGATTTATAGCCAAATGGAAGGACCAAACCCATGTTCTTTTCAGAGAAACAAAAGAGTGGATGGAGTTAATTTCAACATGTGCCCAAGGGCAATAAAAATATTCTTCTGTGAACTACTTGGTCACTTGGTCTTGCACTACTCAAGATAAATATAAGCAAATGGACCACCATGAAGATAATTACAGTTTATGCCTCAACATCTGTGCAAAGGATGAAAACGTTTTAAAAAATTTTATAAAGGCTTTACAAATGACATTGACATAAGTCTTGACACTTGGTGACTTTGGTATAAGAGTGGGTACAAAAGAGGGCTGCAAATACTTTGTTGGAAAATACAGGTGAGGATCAAGACATGAAAAAGGTCAAAGTTTTGTTGAATACTCAAAATTTTATTTCTGTATATTGTGAATACTGTGTGAGTACTAGATTGTAACTACTATATTTTGGATGATCTTTATTTATTTAAACCAAGCCTATGATTGCATTGGCAGGTGGAACTCTTTTTGAGGAAATGTAAATCTTCATTTACTTGTTCTGCAATTCAGAATCTTAGAAAGTTGCTTAAGATTCTGACATTAAGAATTTTACTTAGTCACATAGCTGGCCTATGCCAGAAGCAGGACTTAAACCGAGATCTTTTTGACCTAGAGGCTCACTAGCTAGAATGGTATAGAGTACTGGATTTGATACCACAAAGACGTGGATTCAGCTCTCCCTTTGAATCCTTATTATTTGTGTGACCTTAAACAAGTGACTTAACCATTATGGGCCTCAGTCTCCTTAACTTTAAAATTAGAGGCAGGGACTCAGTGACTCCTAAGTTTCTTTCCTGTTCTAAGTTTATGATCCTGATATTTAATTTATTTTGATATGTTAGATTTAGATGTGAGAAATTTGGTTTTTTGATTCTAACCCTTGGTTTTACACAGATCAACAGACCCACTAGGGCCTCTGCAAAAGGTCTATTAACTTACCAAGCTCCCATGCAATTATTTAATTCAAAATCCCAGTCTGCCTTGCTTTGAAAACAAATTCCAGTTTGTGTATACAAACATTCAAACATACCCAACAGAGGGGTTAGGATTTGGGGTTTTTTTTGTTAATATTACACAATTAATTTTCACTTTAAGGAGAGTTCCTTAAAATAGAGAGTTTCTCTATTGCATTTCAAGTATGATTTCATTTACAAAACAACAAAATATACTTTTAAGCATTTTCTAGAAGTATAGCTCATGAATAAAATAGGTAAACTCATCTAATAAGGCAGTTAGGGAAAACAGCAGTGATGAATGTGCATCCCCACAAATACTTTTACATTATAATAATTGTCCAATTTGCCCAATTCTACCAGCTCCATGGTACACTAACCAGAACCCACTGATGATGGTTATGATCATGCCCATATGAGGCAAGCAGTTTCAGACCACCATCCACCCATTAGCACAATGCAAAAAAAGGCCTCTCTGGACATTGAATTAATTCTTTCAAGTCCTGGAGAAAAGTGTTAAGAAGGGAAGAGAGACAGATTAAGATTGAGACTGAGACAGAATCAGATCCAGAGACACTAGAGACAGACAGAGACAGAGACAAAGAGATAGAGAGTGAGAGGCTATTGTTTAGTAAATGACTATATTACCCTTCTTGCCTGATGGTCTGTGAAGACTTGGTCACACATCAAGCAAGAGCTCATAAAATCATCACTGTAAAAATTGGCTAAATGCTTAAAAGACAAACCTTACAGTTCCCATCAATGGCTTTCTTTCTTTTCTCTTCTTTTCTTTTCACAAGCTAATTATTTTAAGAACATATATATATTTCTCCACTTATCTAATTTCAGATTCTACCAAAACAAATGCAAACCTGGAGCATCTGTCTCGTTAACAATTACAGATGAGGGCAGCTCGTGAATAGAAGCTATCTTAAAAACCGTAATAGAAGGGAAAAAGCTATGATTTTATTGCTACATTAAGTAACAAGTGACCAGTATGGCAAAAGACAGAAATAAATAGCAGAGACTACGAAAGACACCAAAGAAAGGATCCATCTGTTGAATGGATACCCTCTCTGTGAACCAAATCAACACATAGCCCATAAACCAGAAGAAACCTCTTTAACAGCTACACCTGTTAAAGGGATAGGTTTGTTAAGAGCATAACAGATTGGTTTTTAAAGGAAAGGGGTGTGTTTCTAAGATAGTGGTTCTGTTCAATAAAACCCCACCAATTTTGAGGCCCCTCCAAATTGTTTGGGTCTCTTGGAGCCAGGAAATTTAGTTTGAATGTCTCACAGAAAAAGAATTTCTAAGGAAATGAATGGACTCTTCTGAAATCTATATGAGATTGATGTGTAAATGACACTATTAAAGAAAGTGGTAACTCTTCTTTGAAAACAGACCAAACGTTAAGTTGCAGCTTCAGTCATTTTGGTTTCCTTACATAATTAAATATTTTGGTGTTCAGATACAAAATTAAGAGAGGTACTATGGTTATAGTTTATTTTCTCAACAATTCCTTTTTTATGATTTTTTTTTTAAAAAGGCCAACAAATTCAAATTTATCTGAGTTAAAAATTCATTGTGGTAATTCCTCTTGTTCTAAATACACAATTTTCCAAAGATGATGGTAGACCAAAGTCTTCAATGAGATTAATTTTGCTACTTTAGCACGTTATTTACTGTAAACTTTTACACAAAAAATTATGAATCCTCTTTTTCTATTTCTTTTCATTCCTCTAAAGTTTCTGGATGGCCTGCCCTCTTTTTTTCTACACACCACCACCTTTAGGGTTTCTCTCTCTTAAACCCTTGCTCTGTGTTAGTATTTGGTTAAACATTAATATGAGGCTAGATTACACTATTTGGCAATGTCTAACAAGCTGTTAGTAAATGATAAACCACTCTGGGGTCAGTCTTGTAGGCTACAAATCCCATCAGGTTTCACGTTGCTATTGAAAGAATACAGTAACAAATGCTCCAGGAGAAAAGTGAAAATGTCAGCACCTGGTTCTGGAAGGTGATATTTACTTGGGCATCTACTAAGGCAAAGAAGAAGTGGAATGAATTGGAGCTTAGTGTGTGGGGCCTGATTGATGGAAATGACTAAAAATGAAAGCATTTACCTCTTGAGTATGTGAGTACAGCAAATCCCACAAGCTTTTTGTGGGGCTATACAGGGCTACATCAGTCAACATTCAGGCATCAGAGTTCCAAGATATGATGGCAACAGAATACTTTGCTGATGCTGCCCTTATCACAGAGAGGAACAGAACTCAACCTTAATGTGAATGGGTCACTTTTGAGGGGTGACAAGTAATTAATCATGGTAGCCCAATCATTGACTAACCTCTTTGACCTTAAGAAAAACTCAAAATGATTTACCAGTTTTTCCAGTGGTTTTTAAAGTATAGTATGGGGACCCCTGATGTTCTCTGAGACCCATTTAGGGGGTCCACGAGGTCAAAACGATTTATATACTAACACTAAGACATTAAATTTTTTATTATGATAAATATCTATAGAACTCATGTAAACAAAATCTATTGGGCATTCTCTATAATTTTTAAAAATATAAACCTAAAAGTTTAAGAATTACTACTTTAGACCATTTGGAGATGACTGAATGCCTTCCTTTCTTAATATTTTACTTTGTATATCACACATATGTATATGAGTGTATACTTGTTTATGTACATGCTATCTTCCCTGATATAACACAGACCCCTTAAGGACAGAATCTATTTCTTTTTGCCTTTTAATCCCTAGCACCTAGTACAGAGCTTAGCACATAACTACATACTTAATAAGTGCTTACTGTTTGTTTTATTGAATGAGTTAGGCAATATCTATTGAGCACCCACCTAGCAGGTACTCTATTGGTTGCTACACAGCATACTGGAAGACAATAGCATCATAAGTCTAGATGTGGAAAGGAAATAACCTGCTTCAACTCGCTCATTCCGTTGTCAGAAGAGGAAACTGAGACTGAGAGAAGTTGTTGCTTACCTAAGGTTGCATAGGAATTAGAACTGATTAGAACCCAATCTCTCTAAATTCAATATCCTATCCATTATCTTAAGCTGCTTCCTAAGGAGAAGGGAAACTCTTAGATGATAAAGATACTATATATATATATATATATATATATATATATATTTATACATACACACACATATATATATAATTATATATAATATATTTTAAATTGTGTTAATATTACATACTAATTTTTATTAATTCTAGTATATTTATATATTATATTACATATAACTATATATCATAGTAAACAAATGTAAAACAAATTACATTAAAATATGATATATTCTCTAAAATGTATATATTATATATTATATGTAATATACATTATTAATTATATCTTATTTGTCTTTATTATACTATATATGTGCATATATATATATATATATATATATATACATACATACATACATTCACACATAGTGGTATTAAAGATGGAATGTTGGACCTGTTTTGTTGCTATCATTGTTTAATCATTTTTCAGTCATGTCTAAGTCTTTGTTACTTTATTTGAGGTTTTCTTGGCAAAGAACTAGAGTTGTTTGTTATTTCCTTCTCCAGCTCCCTTTACAGATGAAAAAACTGAGGCAAACAATATTAAGTGACTTGCCCAGGATTACACAGCTCGTAATTATCTGAGGCGAGATTTGAACTGAGGGAAATGAATCTTCCTGAGTCCAAGCCTGGAACTCTATCTGCTGTGTTACCTAGCTGCCCTTAGAGAACAGTGAACTATACCCAGTGCTCTCTGCTCTGTGAAGCTGTCCCTGATCTCTCTTTCTTTCATACACATACACATACACACATACACATACACACACACACACACACACACACCCCAGCTTCACAAAAAATATAATAATTGGGAGGACCTCCAGAATTATACTGTATAATCCACACCCATATAGAAATCCTGTCTCTAATATCCTTGACAATTACTCCTCCAAAATCTGTTTGAAGATAATCTTTTATGAGCATTATTGTAAGGATAATCAACTGTGTTTTTATCAACACAATGACCCAAGACAGTTCCAAAAGACTCATGATAAAAAATGTTATATATCTCCAGAAAGAGAACTGATGAACTTTGAAAGCAGATTGAAACACATTATTTTTACTTTCTTTGATCTTATTATTTTATTTTGTGCATATGGTTTTTCTTTGGCAGCACAGATAATAAGAAAATATGTTTTACATGATTTCATATGTTTAATTGATATTTTGCTTACCTTTTAAAAGGATGAGGAATAGAAGGGAAGGAGAGAGCCTATTATTTTTTTCTGCCCGAAATGCTTCCTCTCTTTTTCAGGTTAAAAGTCCCTATGTCCCTCAATCAATTTTCACAAAGCAATTATTGACCACTCTTCTTTCTCTTATCATCATTCTCACCTTTCTCCACCATATCCTTTCCTATCACATACTTTTATTTCTAGCTATTTCCCATATTTCTAGTATATTTCAAATAAGTTTCTCTTGAAAATTACTCATTTGACTTAACCATTACCTAAATCCTATAAATTGTCTTCCTTTCAGAGCCAGATGCCTATAGAGGATTTTCTACCTTTTTTTTTTTTTAACCTCAATTTCTTCAGTTTCCATTCTCTTTTCATTCCCTTGAAATTTGGTTTCTAGTCACACAATTGAACAAAAGTTGGTTCTTTCCAAATTTACAGTGATCTCATAACTGCTGAATCCAAAGTCTTCTTTTTATTTGTTGCTTTCTTAACTTTTTGGAAGCTTTTGACAATTATCGTCCTTTCTCCGGGACACTTTCTCCTTCCTTTGTTTCTGTTACAGTATGTTTTCTTAGATCTCCTACAAGTGTAGTTGTTTTTTCTGTTCCTTTCACAGACTCATCATTCTTCTTTCCATAAAGTATGATAAGCGCTGTCTTCAGACCTTTTCTATTTTCTTACATTCTTTCCTTTAATGATCTTAACAACTCCTAAGAATATAATCTGCATCTCTGTAATGTGCCTTCAAAATCTATATATCCATTCATACTCTCTCTTCTGAGATTCAGTTTTGTACCATCAATTGCTTTTTGACATTTTCAACTGGATAGATCAATGTGTAAAAACAAAACTCATATCTTCCCTCCAGACATAGGTCTGCTCTACACTTCTCCCTTTCTGTTAATGGTACCTTGATCAATGTGTAAAAACAAAACTCATATCTTCCCTCCAGACATAGATCTGCTCTACACTTCTCCCTTTCTGTTAATGGTACCACTATCTTTCTCATCATCCTGATTTTCATATAGTTAATTCTTTTTTGTTCCTCCTCCTACCTTAACTTTCATATCTAATAAATTGTTACCTTGTTCAATCTACCTTCTCAATATCTTCTCACAGCTATTCCAAATGAATTAAAATATGTAAAGTACTTAACACAGTGCCCAGAACATATTAGGTGCTTGCTACATACTTGTTTCTTTCCTCCTATTTTCTCCTTTTTAGTTACATGGTTTTTTTGAGAGGTATAAAGAAGATAGTGGATAGAATCTTTAGAGTTGGGGTCAAGAAATCCTATAGAAGGTTTGAATCCTATCTCAGATACTTCACTAGCTGTGTGACCTAAGTAAGTCATTTAATTTCTTTTGACTTCAGTTTCCCTAACTGTCAAATAGGGAGTTTGTACTTGGTGACCTCTTGCAGATCTAAATCTGTGATCCTATAATCATCTTCTTCAACAGATCACAGCCATTAACAATCTGTGAAATAGAAAACTCATTGATCTGATCTGGAATTGTTTAGTTGTTTAGTCATGTCCCCATGATCCCATGCCAAACCCTTTTATCCTCCACTATCTCCTGAAATTTGTCCAATTCATATCCACTGATTTCATCTATCCATCACATTTTCTGTCATCCTTTTTTTCCTTTTCCAATGCCAGGGTCTTCTCAGGTAAGTTCTCTTTTCTTATTATGTGGACAAAGTATTTAAACTTCAGTTTCAGTATTTGATCTTCCAGTTAATAGTCTGAATTAATTTCTTTAAATACTGTTTTAATCTCCTTGCTCTCCAAAAGACTCTCAAAAGTATTCTCCAGGCCTACAACTCAAAAGCATTGATTCCTCAAAAGCAAAGTCCAACTTTCACAACCATACATTGCTACTAAAAAAGAAAATATAGTTTTAACTTATATGAATCTTTGTTGGCAAAATAATATCTCTGCTGTTTAGTATCTTGTCCAGATTTGCCATAGCTTAGTTCTAAAGAGTAAGCACCTTCATGAAGTTTTTGTCTGCAGTGATCTTTGAGGCCAAGAATATAAAATATAACACTGCTTCCAATCTCATCTTCCTCTATTCAGCAGAAGTGATGGAATCAATTGCCAAAATTTTAGTTTTTTTGATGTTAAGCTTCAAGCTAGCTTTTACATTCTGCTCTCTCACTCTTAACAATGGATTTATTCTTAATTCTTCAACTTTTGCCATTAGAGTATTATCATTTGTATATCTGAAATTATTTATATTTCTCCTGGAAACCTTAATACCAGGTTTTAATTTATTCAGCCTGGCATTTGTTTGATGTTTTCCACCTATAAGTTAAATAAATAAGGTTACAATATATAGCCTTGCTGTACTTCTTTTCCAATCTCCCATATTCAAATCTAATTGTTGCTTCTTAACTTGCATAAAAGTGCCTTAGGAAACAAATCAGATCCTCTGGTACTTCCATCTTTTTGAGGATTTACCACATTTTGTTTTGATCCATAGAGTCAAAGATTTTAATATGATTAATGAAGCAGAAGTATATTTTTCCCTTGGAATTCCTCTGTTTTCTCCATAATCCAGGGAATGTTGGCAATTTGGCCTCTAGTTCCTCTGCCTCTTTGAAAACCAGTCTGCTTTTCCGGTAATTTTTAGTTCACATAATTTTTAAATTAATACTGAAGTCCAGGTTGCAGAATCTTAAACATTACCTTGCTGGCATGTAAAATGGATGCAATTGTTTGGTAATTTTAATATTCTTTGGCATAGATCTTTTTTGGGATTGGGACTTTAACTAATCTTTTCCAATCTAGTGGCCACTGATGAATTTTACAAATTTACTGGCCTATTGAGTGCAGCACATTAACAGCATCGTCTTCTATAGCTCAGGTGGAATGTCATCATTTCCACTGGTCTTATTGTTAGTAGTGCTTCCTAAGGCCCACTTGATTTCTTTTTCTAGGATGTCTGGATCTAGATCAGTAACCACACCATCATGGTTATCATTGACGTTAAGATCTTTCTTGTGTAGATTGTAGTGCATTCTTGGCACCTCTTCTTGCTCTCTTCTACTTCTGTTAAGTTCCTATCATTTTTGTATTTTATCATATCCATTTTTGCATGGAACATTTCTTTGGTATTCTCTAATTTTCTTGAAGAAAACTCCTTTTTTTAAAGAGAACTTTTGTTTTTCTCATTTTATTGTCTTCTTTTCTTTCCATTGCTCATTTAAGAAAACCTTCTTCTCTTTTCCTTGCTATTCTCTGGAATTCTGCATTCACTTAGTGTATCTTTCTTCTTCTCATTTACTTTCTTTCCTCAGCTATTTGTAAAACCTCACCAGACAAACATTTTACTTTCTTGCTCATCTTTTTTTTTTCTTTGGGATTTTTTGTTTTTGTTTTTGTTGCGGCCTCCTGTGCAATATTGTGAACCTCTATAATAGGTCTTCAGGTAATCTAGTACCAGATCTAATTCCTTAAATCTATTTATCACTTCTACTTCATATTCATAAGGAAAATCATTTAGATCTTACCTACAAGATCTGATGGGTTTTTCTTTCTTTCTTCAACTTAGTCTGAGTTTTGAAATGCAAAGTTCACAATGTGAGCCATAGTCAGATCCAGATCTTATTTTACCTGATTATATAGAGTTTCTCAGCAAATCTGATTTCTAGGTGATGTCCATATATAGATTCACCTTTAAGATTATTAGGAAAAGAGTATTTGCTAAGACCAGTGAATTATCTTGACAAAATTCTATTAGTCCCTGCCTTACTTTATTTTGTACTCCAAGGCCAAACTTGCCTATTCTTCCTATTTTCTTTTGATTTCCTCTTCTAGCATTATAATCCCCTATGATGAATGTACATTTTATGGAGAAGGTGGTATTATTTCTAAAAAATGTTATAGATATTCATAGAACTGATTTACTTTGATCTTTTCAGCATCAGTAGTTAGAGTATAGATTTGTATCTCTGGGTTTTTCAATGGTTTGCCTTGGATTAAAAGTTATTCTGTAATTTTTGAGATTATACCCCACTGCTGCTTTTCTTACCCTTACTCCATTTATTCTAAGAGATTCTTGCATTGTAGTAAATATAATAATCACTTAAATTGAATTTACCCCTTCTTATCCATTTAAGTTCACTGACACCCAAGATGTCAATATTTAGTCTTTCCATCTCCTATTTGACCACATCAGATTTACAGATCTTATACTCCAGGTTTCTATGTAATATTAACATAAATCTTATATTCCAGGTTCCTATGCAATATTAATATTTGCAGCATCAGACTTTCCTTTTATCATCAGACAAATCTGCAACTGAGCTTTCTTTCAGCTTTGACCCAAAGGCTTTCGTAATACTAGAGTTACTTTATATTTGTTCTTTATTCTTTCCTAATAATACTTCTGAATTGAATGCCTTATCTTCCAATGTCACATCTCTTATCATTTTAATACTTTCCGTTGAATTTTTTTTTGACAAAGATACTGGAGTGGTTTGTCATTTAATTCTCTAATAGATCATCTTTTGTCCAAACTCTCTATTATGATTCTCTGTGTTGGGTAATCTTGCATTGCATGACTCATAGTTTCTTTGTGCTACACAAGCCCTTTTGCCACAAGAAGGTAATGATCCAGTAGGGGCTGTTCTGGAGTGTCAACTTTTCAAAACTCTTCAGCTGAGACCATCGAAAGGGAAAAATTTAAAGATGTTCTATTTTGGGTATTAGGGATGAGTGCATTTAGAAAGACTAATCTCACTTTGATATAGTATCTAACCTTGACATGATTTTATCAAAACAAAACCTTCCCTCCAGCTTGGTAACAAGTGAAAGAGTAAAAAATAATATTTAAAAGAAACATCTGAGGAAATAAAAGCATTGGCCCATACCTGTCTTATTGAAGAACTGAGTGAAGAATCGAGGGCATATCATTAAAATCATTATAGGCTAATAGTCATCAGGCACATATTAGTGGAAGGATTATTTGTAGTCCTCGGGTGAGGATAAGGGTTTGGCTGTGAATGCGTTCGTAGTTTGTGTTGGCTAGACAGAAAAGTATTGAGGAGGTGAGACCGTGGGCGATTATTAGTGCAGTAGCTCCTATGAAGCCTATAGGAGATTGTATGAGGGCTGCAATAATTACTAAACCTATATGGCTAACGGAGGAGTATGCAATAAGAGATTTAAGGTCTGTCTGTCGTAGGCAAATAGAGCTTGTTATAATTATAACATATATATATATATATATAAATATATAATTTATCTATCACTTATAAGGAAGCTTATGTGATTTACTGATCCAAGAAAAGTAGACTTGTTGATAAGTTATGACCCATGTTCATATGTTGATAAATTATGACCCTCAATATCTCACCTTCTTTAGGTCCTTCCCAAAGCACATTTTAGCAAATCAATACTGACCCTGTTTTCCTAGGGTAATTTAGACTGAGGATGCCCTTGGAATGAACTTAAGCACACTATCAAATTTATATCCAAGGAAAATTTTGGAATCAATCAAAGAGTATATGGTGATGGAAAACCAGATATTCCTTTCACTAAAGTTGATATGTTGTCAGAATATGAAGTTTGAATGACCTGGTCCTGTTTATAGTCTAAGTTCTATATTTAGAAATCAATAATGAAAGTTTTCAAGAGAAGAGGGTGAGGCTACTCTGTCTCTTTAAGGAAAAGGGTGACAATGTAGCATAGTGGAGAGAACGGATAAGCCAGAATAGGGCTTTCCTCACCTAGACCAGAACTAAAAGAATGTTGGCCAAAAGGGAAGGATTTAGGTTCAGAAAGCCTGGGTTTGAGCTCCAGCTTTGACACTAAGTATATGATTTGGGCAAGAAACTAAACTTATCCATTCTGTAGTGTCCTTCTCTATAATATGAAGAGGTTATAGCTCAGATTAGAGACTTAAGTTTGGTATACCAATTGGGAAGTAATCATCTAAGTGAGGGCAGCTAAATGATACATACGTGGATAGAGTGCCAGACCTAGAACCTGGAAGACTCATCTTCCTGAGTTCAAATATGGCCTCAAATATTTATAGCCATGTGGCCCTGGACAAGTCATTTAATCCTGTTTGTCTCAGTTCTTCATCTGTGAAACAGCTGGAGAAGGAAATCACAAACTATTCCATTATCTCTGCCAACAAAATCCAAATAGGTTCATGAAGAGACTGACTTTGTTGTGTCCTGCTTTCTAGATTCCCCAAGTTGGGGTGACAAAATGTACCGTCTTAGTGGAGAAGTGATAAGGCAGGACTCCTGAAGATGGTGGCAATATAGAGCCCATTTATTACAAGGTCTTTTTCCCTTTTCTACACTCATGTCCTTAAATAACAAAAGCATGGGCATGCACTAAACAACTTGGGATCACATAAACAACTTGCTCTTGTACGTAGTTTGCTACCTAGTATCACTCTTTTACCTGGTATCACTGCTTCAATCACAACACAGGTTGTCACGACCCCCTGACTTCTCAGGAAGGCTGAGAGCCCTTAGGGGAAATGGGGAGCAGAACCAGACATTGTTAATAGGCTCCCTCTGGGCTGAAGGGTATTATACCTCACCCAGAGTTTCCCCACTGTCTGTGACCCTCTACAAGACTTGACTGAAATGACTAAACAAACAAGAAATCTAATTGAAAGATGACTGAAAGGATGATTGAAAAAGACAGAACTAAAGTTGTTCAAATTGCTCTCTTCCCATCTTCCCCCCTACCCCCCTCCCTCTGTATGTGGTTGCAAAGAAAATTGTTAAGATAGGGAGATGTACACATTCTGGGGATCATGAGACGAGATAGCTTCCAACCTCTTTCAGGAAGTCTATTATAGGATTTAACAATGGAAGGGATGACCCTCATTTTACAATCAAGGAATTTGAGTGCTTTTTCTTATATACCATATTAAACATGTACATTTTCCCTTTTCAACCCCTGAGAAATCTGGGACAAATCATTTGTCTGTATCTCCATTTTCCATTTTGCAAATGAGAGTCATTCTTATTATATCAGTCTTCCTCTTTCTTTTTCTTTTCCTTCCTCAAAACCTTAAAGATAATCATTTTAAGATTATCCTTCTCTCACCATTACTGCTATGGCAGCTCAGTGTCAACATATCTAGCTGGCTTCTGGTGGTACTTTGATTATTTTCTGGGCAGGAAGTGGTCTAGTTATGATTCCTGTAGTAGAAGGTACTTTCAAAGTGCTTTTCCCTTTTTGTCTAGAGAACAGTAGGGGGAGGGACAAAGTGGCAAAGACAGGAGTGTGGGTGGGGAGAAATTTAATGTTCACTCACTGTTCCTCAGCTGTTTTGGCAGAGTACAAAGCAGAACTACAGGCCATTCTTTCCACTGGGATTTCACTCTGGTGTTTATAAGAATGATTGCCTGGCAAGGAGATCTGAATGAAATAATCCCCTTCCCTCTCTTCTCTAGCTTTTCCATCTCTTACCTCCCTCTCTTGACTCCCCTTCTCAACACACATACCACTTCTTCCCACTGCCCACCCCTTAAAGAAAATAGCTTTAATTATAATCAATAGAAAGAAAAGGTGAATTATTTTTCTTGGGAAGTGTCATGCTGGAAAAATGACTCAGTCATAAAGGGCAGTTGACCTTGGGTGGAAACACTCAGGGTCTGATCTCGGTGCCTCTTACGCAGCAGGATACCACAATGTTATCACAGAGGAAATCCATGGTGTTCAATTCTGTATCCACAGTACAGAAAGCCAGAGCTCTGCTGCCAAGTTCTTACAGGCAACTAGAAAAGAAAGAATAATTTCAGTGAAACTATGCTTTCTGGGTAAGACTGATAACATTTCCACATGGTTTAAAAAAAAACACAACCTGATGCTCAGAGCTTATAAAAGATTTCTTAAATGGTCTTTAGTAATTTTAGTGAAATATTGTAAGTGCTCTTACAGAGTAACTGGCATCCAAGAAGGATCATCTTTTAGGTTCATTCATTTTTTTCTTTTATTCAATCAAGAAGCATTTATTAAGCAACTATTGTATAGAAAACTCCATGCTATGTGCTGGCGAAGATAAATGTCTTGTTTTCATAGAATTTATAATCTAAAAGAAGAATGTCACAAACATATAATTCACAATAAATATAGTATATAACATTACTTAAGTGCATCACAGAGTTGTAGAAACAAGTGTTTTATGAAATCTGAGTACAGAAGATCATTATTAATAGAGGGAATAAGTGAAGGCTCAATAGAGGAGATACATCTGAACTGAGCTTTAAAGGATGGATGGGTATACCATAGATAGTAAGGGAGATCAAGAAATGTCTAGGTTAGAGAGGAAAATAGAAGACATGTTTGGAGGAAGGGAGTGGCAATTAATTTAAAGTATAGAATATGTAAAGGATATTTGTATAAGAGAAAGTTGGAGAAGAGAGCATAGCACTAAATTGTGGAGAATTTGAATGCCAAAGTAATTTGGACTTTATTTAGTAGCTAATTTGTTGTTATTTAGTTATTTCAGGTGTGTCTGACTTTTTGTGATTCCATTTGGTATTTTCTTGGCAGTGAAACTCAAGTAGATTGCCATTTACTTCTCTAGCTCATTTAACAAATGTAGAACTGAGGGAAAACAGGGTTAAGTGACTATAGTAAGTGTCTGAAACCAGATTTGAACTCAGGAAGATGAGTCTTTCTGACTCCAGGTCTTGCAATCTATTTACTTAGTCACCTAGGTGGCCCTGAATACCTAATAGGCAACCACTGAAAATTATCAATAAAGGAATTACATGGTCAGGTCTATGCATAAGGAAGATTATTCTGGCAGTAGGATGAAGGATGGATTGGAGGGAAGACAATGGAAGCAACTTTGGACTATGCTTATACATGTAAAGGCACGTGAAAATTCAAGGGTTTAGCTGGATAATTCAGTCAAGGAAACACTAAAATATCCAGAACCTGATTTTTTTTTTGTCTTGCTAAATAATTTCCTCAATTCTTCTCTGTGTTTTGAAAATGCAACCTTTTGTGTATATGCCTTTGTGTTTGTCCAAAAAAGCAGTTCAGAGTTTTGTAATTATAAAGTACTTATTACACCTGTAATTATAAATGCAATTCTGAATTTTGAGAGTTTCATAGTTGAAAGCAATCTTAGCTGTATTATTTAGTTCAAGTCTTTACTCATTTTGTATAAATTTCTATATCTTCTTTAACATTCTATAACATGTATGACCATGGGCAAATCACTTCACCTAGTTTGTCTCAGTATCCTCATCTGTCAAATGAGCTGGAGAAGAAAATGGCAAATTACTCCCTTTCACTCATTGTTCCTAGTTCTCTGTAGCAACTAGAATATCTTCAATTCTTCTTTCAAATGACAGACTTTCAAATATTTAAGATACTAATTTAGCCTTCCCTAAAGTCTTTTCTTTTCCAAACTAAATATTCCAAACTGAGAATATTTCAGCCAACCCCTTAAGCAGCATGGTTTCCAGCCTCCTCATCAGGTTGACCATTCTACTCCTAGGCTTCTCTAGTATACAAAATGTCCAATGTGACACTTCTTCAACAACTACAGAGACATTTTTATACCTTTAAATGGCTTCCCTGGCTCTCTCTGGGTGAAGGTAGAGATAGAGATGACAAATTAATTATCTTTTCATATTCATATGGCCTGACTGGCAGAGTTTTTAGTCAGCATCAGAATATGTTATAGTTACCAAACAAAGCCAAAAAGCAAAAAGCAAAAAAACAAAACAAAACAAAAAAACCCCAAACAAAAAACATTTACAGTAAATTTTGCATTTTTCATATCTCATCACTACTCCTGGCAACCCCATTATCTAAAATTCCTCTACAGACAGTGAGCTCTCCTTTATAAAAACTTTCTAGTGTACTGATTATTCCCTCAGCATTCCCCTAGGGAACAGCTATCCACATTTCGAGTATCACTAAAAAACAATTAAAAAATAAAGTGTTTGCTTATTGAATACCTACTACATTCAAAATACATCATGATTGGGGATGGGATTGTACAATAATGAATAAAACCCATTTTCTATTCTAAAAAGATTACAAGCTAGTGGGAATTTATGGTCTTATAAAGGTGTGCCAGATTGGAGAGAAAATATGAAGCAGTTGCACAATGAGCAAATATCTTGGCTTTTTTTTCCTGATTCTTCCAGAATTGATTTGTTCAGGAACATTATCACTGGGTTATGGTCCCAGCTCTTTTAATCACTAATTGTTTAACAACAATAATAAAGCTCCTACTATATGCCAGGCACTGTGTTTAGTGATTATATATAATTTTGTCCTCATTGTCCCCAAAACAAGCCTGGGAGGTAGTATTATCCCCGTTTTACATATAAAGAGGCAAACAGATTTAATTATTTGACCAAGGCTGCATAGCTAATAAAAAGCCATCTGAAGCCAAATCTGAAGCCAAATTTGAGCACAGATCTTTCCAACTCCAGGTTTGGCATTTGAATCATTGTACCACCTAGCTTCAAATGACATATTTCATTTGGACCTTAGTTTCCTCATCTATAAAATGATAGGGTTGTCCCAGATAATTCGAATGCCCTTTTCACCTCTAACATTCTAAGATTTCTTCTAGAGATAAATATCTTAATCTGATTTTTACTCCCAACTCAGCCTGGCTGCCAGAGCCTTTCACGGAGAAAGTAGAATCCAGATTGTGTTCTTAACAGCAACATAAAATGAGGGAAGCCTGTTGCTGGGGAACAAAGGGATGGTAAAGAATCCCAGACTGCAATGGGAAAGAGTAACTCTTGTGGAGGCATGCCCAGGAATTTCAAATGCCTTTGGGAAATCAGGAGAAAAAGAAAACACTTCAGGATATGCTAGACTGAGGAAGACATCACTGTTGAGGAAAGGAATTTTGTTTTCAGGTTTCAAAGAGGGTGCCCAAAACAATGGAGGCTAAGCACTTCATGGTTTCCTTTAGAAGGAGGAGGCAATACCAATTGCAGAATCTCTTTGTACTTTGAACTTTTCACCAGGAAATTCATTTTGCTGTGTTGGACAAAGGAAAGCCTCTGTGCATTAGGGGAGGGAGGCATGGGGGTTCTCATGGACTTAGAAGCAAGATGTTCATTGGGCTCTTATTTAAAGCATGCATTTGAAAATGAATCATTGTAAAGAGTTAGGAATTACTGTGGAAAAGGAGATCTAAATGGGTTCCTTGTGGTCTTCTTACATGATTAGAGAAAATAAAATAAAGGCTCAGTGAATTGTGCAGAGGACCTCAAAAACAATCAGACGTCCTCATATTGTTGAATATTATTAACTTCTTGTCCAATTAGGTAGCTATCTCACCTCAGGTTTCGGTTTCCTCTTACATAATATTGGGATATACCACCAGCTCAAGCCTTTAGGCTGGTGAAAGAAAACTGGTAAAAGATCTGAAGTGTATTACTTAAGAGTAAAATACTATTCATAAAAAAACTGATTAATTGGCCTTCCCTTCTTCCCCTTTGCATTTTGAACTCTGATTGGTGCTATATTCACTTCTCTTCCTCCACACCCATCTATGCTATCTCTTTTTTCTCTCCCTTCACTTACCTTCCCTTCTCTTGTTGTTATAGGAATATTTTACTAATTGGTCAGGTCCTAGTAAAATTTTTTTAGGGGCCCAATATTTAAACTACTCTGCTGCTGAAAAAAGATAATCTTCTAGGATCAGTAAGGTGGAAGTAGAAAAAAATATATTTAATGTCCAGTAAATGAAATTTGTTTAATTTTGTCCCTAAAACTGTGGCAAGTCAAGGTTGGTATTTCATGTTTTCTCATTTCTTTAGCATTGATTTATTCAACAATTAAGTGCCTGCCTAAGTGTCAGGCTCTTTGTTAGTTATTACACAGGATCCAAAGATATGTAAGACATAGTTTAAAGTTCAGTCCCTATGTGGCAAATGATCTATTTTTGTGAGGGGAAATGTTTTCCTGAGTGTCCATTGCTTTGTATGTGAACATATGTGGTACATGAATGAATTATGTTGTCTGAAAAGTAGCATAGTATACCAGACTTGGATTAATGAAGGCCTGGATCAGAATCTCACCTTGGACACTTACTGAATCATCCTTGACAAGTCACTTAGCTTCTCGTATTAGACTCACTTTTCTTAACTATTTAAAAAGGGGGGAATCAATTAATTAATTAGGTAATTAATAGCACCTATTTAAGGGTTGTTGTTGAGATAGTGTATGTAAAGTGTTCAGTAAGTCTTGAAGTATTTTATAAATTTGAGTTATTATTAATTGCTTGATTGTGCATAGAAATATGTCAAACTGTGTTTGTAATATGCCTGTCCTGTCACTGCTTTCAATTCTCCTCTCTATCTTAGACTCATAGCCTTTGGCTGGTTACCCTTGTGCTGCAACCCTTTTAGAGATGTCCTGTAAAGACTGCAAGGAACCCTGAGGAACTTGCTCCAGATCAAAAGAGGTTATGTATGTAAAGTGCTTGGCAGAAATTAAAGAGATGTAAAAATTAACTATCATCATCATCAAACATCTATTAAGTATTTCAATGTTATTCTGAGCATTACAGAAAATAATCTAAACATATTGTTATTAATAAATTAATATTATAATTATAATTTATAATATATGATAAATATATTAAAATAATAAATATATCAATAAATATAAATAAAAATAATCTAAATGGATATCTTGTCCTCTTGGAGCTTAATGTCATAAATATTAGAGCGGGCAGTTGAAAAATGGGTAAACACATGTACGAATTATCTGTGATTTCATCAACATAAAGATATCTCTACTAACACACAGGATATGAACTTTATTTGTTTGTTGGTTTTAGGAGCTAAGTTCTAGGAAATTTGTTGAGGCAAATAAAATTAAAGTGACTTGACTAGGGTCACAGCTAGTAAGTGTAAGATACAGGATTAAAATTTTGGTCTCCCTGACTATCCTTAACACTATTAAAGAAACAAACAAACCAAAAAAAAAAAAAAAACACTTAGCTTACCACGAAGAAATTCTACTTGCCTCTTAAACAAAGCTAAATGGTAACAAAAAAGTATAAGGTAGAGTCAGAACTCTGGAGAAGTATACTTGAAACAAGGTGTTAACTCAGAGGAATTGATGAGACAATGGTTATCTAGTTTACATATACTTAGTACTTAGCATGGTGACGTAATAATTCTCTAGTTCACACATGCATAGTGTGCTGTAATGATATAATTGTAATAGAGTATATAAGGACCAACAAGGACTGGAAGAAAGACATTCCATCTCCCACCATCCTGGTGATCCTCCTGCCTCCTGCATTCCTCTCCACTAAGAAGACCAAGGCCCATCTAAAGGTCCCCCAGAAAGCTAGCCTGGCCCCAAGTGAAGGAGATAGACTGTGAAGGAGACAATAAAGACTTTGGACTTTATTCCTGACTATCCTTGTATGATTATTCTGCTGAGACCAAGGCTGGTCAGCTAATCAGAACATTACAATGTAGTAAAAGAAAAACAAAAAAGCACCATTTAAAAAGAATGTAGTGACATGGAATCACAAACATTCTAGAAAGTTGAAAATTATTGTTCATATTGATAACTGACACATATATCACTTTAAGGTTTATAAAGCATACATATATGATTATATATACACACATATTTACATATGTATGTATATTATATATATATATATATATATATGTTCCAATGATCCCCAAAATGACTTGTGAGGTGTTTTACAATTATCATTATATTCATTTCACAGATAGGAAAATAGTTCAAGAAAGCCTAAGTGACTTACTCAAAGTCAAAAAGTCAAAACTCAAAAGTTAAAGTCAAACAGCTATTGAGTATCTGAGTCAGGATTTGAATTCATATTTTTCCTGATTCTTAGTTCATCATTTTTCATCAATCTTCTTAGAAAAAGTTTTAAAAACTTTTTCCAGTTTTGAGATTTCAGGAATCATCAACTACTTCTAAAACACTTCCTAATTATTTTAAATTATGCTAAGTACTGGAGTCTAGCATGGGGCAAAGTAGAGAAAAGTATAAGAGAAAGAACCCTTTGAAAGAAAGGAATGGAAAGAGCTTGACAAGCTGGTGAAAGAAGGGAAAGTTCTACGTAGGATATACCCTGAGTCAGGTCTTGGTGTTAGTAATCACATAATGAGATGAATCAAGGTTCTTGGCAAGGGTGGAGCAGACTGGAAAGTGAGGTCATCATTGACAATCTAGTTATGAGAAGTGTAAAGGATGTGCTTTTTGACCTATGGTGCAAGAGGCATAATAAACTGAAGGGCCTAGGGAGGAGGGGGCATCATGTTATAAGAAATGGAGAGATTGAAGAAGTTTAAGAGTATAATTGAGGATTGGCTCAAAGGGAGAAATGAAGATAGGAACATAGTAAGAAAGCCATTGAAATGATGCTAATGAGAAGATCAGTACCAAGGAACATTGTGGGGAATAAAGAGAAATAGGCAAATTTAGAAAGTTGTAAATATCATAGAATCATCAAATATTAGTTTTAGAGGCCTCCAAGATCAAAAATAGTCCAAAATGTGCCTGAAATATCCAGCCTTCTCTTGAAAATTTCCTATTGATGTGGGAAAGATTCCTATCTTTGATTCCCAAACCCTCTAGTGAATGTAATTGCCCTTTGACTCACAAATTCTGGTCCCTTTGAATTCCAATAGAAGATCCGGACCTGTCCCAGCCCCATCCGGATCTGAGCCAACTTTGGGGCTACACCCAAAAGCCCCTCAAGCTAAGTCTCCTATTATAAAAGGGCCATTCTGGGAACCCCTCTTTGCAGAGATTCCAAACATGGTCGCCATGTGAGGACCCTCTGTCCACTGGACCCTCTGTCCAGTGCCCTCCTTATCTCTACCTTCACCTATCTCTTACTTCTAAACTTAATAATAAACCTCTTTTATCAATCTAGCACTTGGGCTAATAAATGCTTTTATTGGGAACTCGCGCCACTACTAGATCTCATTTACTTGCCACTAGACCTCAACTAAACCCTAATTTGATTTAGGTACCCCAAATCTAGACCTCAACACTATGGTGAGCCATTCATAACCTCTCAAAGGAATCTATACCACTTTTAGTCACCTCCAAATGTTAAGAGCTTTCCCTTGTTATCAGGCTTAATTTAGCCTTTCTAAAATATTTTGTTTCTGGTTCTTTCTTTCTTTCTTTCTTTCAGTTATTTCTTCTGGGGAAAATCAAAGTGAATCTTATTGTCTTCCATATGACAGTCCTTTATATATTTGAATAAGCGTTCTTGTCCTTCATAAATCCTCTCCTTTTAAAGCAAACTATATGATGTGGGATTCAGTTAAAGGAATGAGGGAAACACATCTAGTTACTTTAACTGAACCCTACTTCATATAGTCTCCAATTCCTTCACAATTTTTTTTCACTTTCAGAGAAGACTTCATTTTGACAAAAAGAAAAATAGCCAAACTTGGAAGTTTGCCAGATTAATGGAGTAAAGTATGATGGTCATAATAATGGATGTTTACATAGGCCTTTAAGGTTTACAAAGTACTTTATACCCATTATATAATTTGGATTTCACACATAACCTTGGGAGTAGACAGAATAGGCATTATTTTCATACCTATTACATGAGACTAAAAGAGGGTTAATGGCCTTACCTATGGTCACATAGCTAAGTATGTGTCAATGGCAATATCTAAATTCAGGTCTTTAAATACACCACTAAAAGCACACCAGCTTTTAAGAAACTGTAAATTCCTCTTTGGCTTCTAATTGCTCACTTTATGAGGAAGAAAGCACAAGACAAAAGTTACAAAGAAAATAAGCAACTCTGTTCCCATCCCCTGGTTATAGGGATTTGAGCTGGCAATGAAATAGTAATTTGAGGAATGGTGTAGACAGAATTGTGTGCTATTCTGGCCTGAGAATGGGAGCAGGGAAAGATCAGAAGTTAACCGATAAACTAATATGCATGGCAACATAATAAAGGAACTTTTGAAATAATAACTCAATAGTAATAATGGATAGCATTGTTATTACTGTGTTCAACAAGACATTTTAGATATGCTATTTTATTTTTTAATTTATTATTTTATTTTCACAATAATATTGTAAGATTTTATTATCTGCATTTTGCTACAGATATTTGAGAACTTGCCACAGTCACAGAGCCAGTAAGTGTGTGAGGCAGGATCTAAACTCAAGTAGTTATAACTCTAAGCTCATCACTCTATCTCTTATGCCAGTATTGTCAAAATCAAAAAGAAACAAAGGCTACTCATCCACATATAAGAATCTCTGCCAGACAATTTTGATTTAGAAAAAACACAAAATAGTGTGACCATAGTGATGGCTTTTTATTCACCAAGCTCCATCCACAAGAACAATAAAGATCAGTGAGAGATGAATATTTCCACACACTGTGGCCCAGTTTGATTGTTTTCTTTCTACTACTTTTCAACAAATCCATTAACAACAGAGAAACTATTCCTGGGACAAGCATGGAGATGGAGTATGCCCAAAGACCATATGGTAATGAGAAAATTGTAGGTAGATACTAGGAATAGAAACTCTCCTGAAAGTAAATGTCCAAAAATGTACAGAAGAAATTGTAATAATGTCAACCACAATGTTATGTTACATTTTTATTTATTTTGTTTAATATTTCCAATTATGCTTTTTTTTTTTTTTTTTGGCAAAGCAATTGAGTGTCATACAGCTAGTAAGTATTAAGTGAGAATAGAAACTCTCCTGAAAGTAAATGTCCAAAAATGTACAGAAGAAATTGTAATAATGTCAACCACAATGTTATGTTACATTTTTATTTATTTTGTTTAATATTTCCAATTATGCTTTTTTTTTTTTTTTTTTTTTTTTTTTTTTTTTTTTTTTTTTGGCAAAGCAATTGAGTGTCATACAGCTAGTAAGTATTAAGTGAGATCAGATTTGAACTCAAATCCTTTTGATTTCAGGGCCAGTGCTCTATCCACTGTTCCATCTAGCTGTTCCTCCCCCACATGCACACACACACACACACTTACATTTTGATCTGATTTGGACCATACTTATAGGTGTGGTGGACTTAATGTTTGGCATCTCTGCATTATAGTTTTCAGCCATAGGTAGTATCAATATTATTTTCCCAATTTCCATATAAGGAAATTAATGTTCAGAGGAATAAAGTAACTTATGGTAGAAGGAAAACTTTCTATAGGCTTTTTAGGGAGTGGGTGTTGTACAGTAGAAAGAAGATCTGCCTGGTATCAGTGGGTCTGAATTCAAGTTCTAGCTTTCCTATTTCCTATTCATGCAACCATAGAAGATCACAATTACCCTGAGCTCTAGTTAGATCAACTGTATTGAGTTTTGGGAAGATTGGATCTCGTAAGATCCCTTTTGAATTTCATGAGCTATTTATTTCTGGGAGATGCTTGGAGATAGAGGATGCCAAAAGGCCATATGGTGATGAGGAAAATGGTGGGGAGGTGATCATAGGCATATTGAACAAACTAGGTATGGAAACTCCCCTGGAAACAAAGGTCATAGAATATATGGAAGAAGAAATGGTGAATAAGGTCAAAAACCACAGGGATACTAAAGATCAAGATAGAGAAATATCTGTGAAAGGAGTTCTGAGTAATAGTTGTACACCTGCTTCTCTGCTATTAATGGATTTGTTGAAAAGTAGAAGAAAGGGAACAATTGAACTGGGCCACTGTCTGTGGAAATATTCCTCTCTCACTGATCCTTATTGTCCCTGTGGATGGGGCTTGGTGAATAATAAGCCGTCACCATGGACAGCAGCCTTTCCCAGCCCTGACACTTGCAGACGGATGGGCTGAGCTGCAAATGCCTGTAAAATGAGACAATGAGGCTGGGTTTGATTTCTTTTGATACCACCTTTACCTATTCTGCATCTGACTTATTTACAATCCTAATGCACAAAGGCTTTGTCCCAGAGTCTGTAATAAAGCTGGGCCTATTGTTCTCCTTCATTTCTGCCTTACAGTGCTTCCCTGACCCCTTGGGAACCATATTAAATTATTCTCTTGAGATTCTTACACATAAAATTAGAAGTTCTCCGTGTGTGTGTGTGTAACTAATTTTTATCAAAACAAAAAAAACTGATTTGTGACTGCAAATTATCCCTTGCCTAACTATAAATCTGAGTGCTGGGTATTTTGGATTTTGCAATGTATGACACTCACTATTATGTTATTTATTATTTTTGCAGGACTAAAAAGTATATTCTAGGGGGTACAATAGGTAAAATATGCAAAACCTGTCTTAGGAAAAAGTCACATTGCTGCCTATATATTTATTTTTAATCCAGTAGATATTAAATTTGGAAAATCTTATTTTTCCTTATATCATGCAAGAAAGATACTTGGTATCCAGGACCAGTGTAGGTAGTTTCTTCATTTCTTGAAAACAACTGATATTTGCCCAGAATCTTCATTTCCCATAAATTTCTCTGATTTCCTCTTATGACAGGAACAGTTCTCTTTTGTGAAAGAATCATCACAAATAAGAAAACACATTTTGCAGAGCTTTATTTTTCAAGTCAGTCAAATCCTGTGATTCTGACTTTTTTTTTTTTATGAGATTGTCGGAGGGCAGGAATGATTCATTGTGTTATTCCTACATATAATAAAGACTCAATATATATTTTTAGGGGAGGGGAAAATTATTCACATTTACATAGTACTTCAAAGCATATGAAGTGCTTCCCCTAAAACAATCCTTCAGAGTAAAGAGGGCCAAGGTTCCTATCCTTTTACAGATGAAGAAATTGAATATCATCAAATTTAAGTGACTTAATAAAGGTAACAAAGCCAACAAGAGCCACATCTGAACTTCTACCATTTAACTTAGTGCTTTTTACTGTTTGAAGTTTTGAATTAGGATTGACGGTTATCAAAACTATAGGAATCTTTCCAACTGAAAATGAACATATTATATGTGTGAGCCCTCAAACGGAGTGACATGGAACATGTAACTTTTTGTCACAGTATGGTGTATGACTTTGAGTTGAGTGCTCTAGTTCTGCCCCTGACTGATTTAGCAAATATGGCCACAAGCAAGTCATGTAACTTCTGGATTTCCTTCTCAGCAAAATGAGAATGTTGGAATACATGAACTCCAAAGTTTATTATAACATTAAAATTATTTGATCTTGTGAGTAGGGACTTTTTCTTTTGTATCTGACAGGGTCAGAATGGATGTGTATTTATATTTATGTATGTGTGAGTGCAATGTACATACATGCATGAACACACATATGCATATGTTTAAGGATTATCTTGTATGTTAGGAAGAAGGGAGTGTATTTCATTGAAGGTGCTTTTCTTTAGTTTCTGTTTAACCATGTCAGCATAGAGTAGTTCATCTTTGCTCCATCTCCACTTCTTCACCTTCCACATAGTAGAAAAAATAAGAGTTGTTTAAGCGTATTCCTTTAATAAAAAATGCTTTCCACTTAACAAGAATTTGTTTCCCCCCACACTGAAAAAGAAGACTCTTGTAACAAATATACATGGCCAAACAAAACAAATTTCCACACTCATGAAATCCCAAAAATGCTCTGACTTGGGAGGTATGTGGGATTCTTCACCACTGTATCAGCACTGGTCACTTCATTGGTCAGATTTCTTATGTCATTTGAAGCTGGTTTTTTTTTTTTTTTTTTTTTTTTTTTTTTTTTTTTACAATGTTATCATTTTATATGTATAAATCATTCTCCTGGTTTTACTCACTCCATTCATCAGCAGTTCATTAAAGTTTCTTAGGTTTCTCTGAAACCTTTATTTTTTATAGCACACTAGTACTCAATTATATCAATGTGACACAATTTGGCCAGCCAGTCTCCAGTCTATGGGCTAGAAAGATGAAGCATAAAAATGAATTTAAAATCAAAATACTTAAGAGTCAAGTTTTGGCTTGCTATCTGTATTACTGTTGCTATCTCTGTGATTGTGGTTAAGTAGGTAGGTTTCTCTGGTTCTTGGTTTCTTAAAAGTTTTATTTTTTATTAATGTTCTTTTTACCTTATCATGACAATTTTTATATAAAGCCTTCCCTCTACTCTCCTTAGATTGCATTCTCTCTTATAACAAATAAAAACAGCTTAGCTACTATTGATACACTCATTCTATGAAACATTTTGGTTTTATAGACTCCTGCCACTGCACAGAAGAGGGAAGCAAATTTTATTATCCTATTTCCTGGAATACAGTTACAAATTAAAACAGCTTTGCTTTTTTTTTTTTTTTTTTTTTTCAGATATGCAGAATGACAATGGTAGGTTCTTTAAAGATTGTAAGAAAGCTTCAGTATTTTAGAGGGGTGGAGTAAGCAATCAGGATTATGTGACTTGCCCATGGTCACATGAATAATAAATATCAAATTTGAACTCAGGTCTTAATGATTCCAGGGCCAGTACTCTATAGAACACACAGTTTGAAGTGTCCATTAGGCAGTGGGAGATATCAAAATGGAGATCAGAAAGAAATCTAAACTAGATAAGTAAATTTAAAAGTTATCTGAATAAGGTCAGTTCCAATAGTCTCGTGATGGAGAAAGTCATCTGCACCTAGAGAGGGGACTGTGGGAACTGAGTGTGGATCACAACATAGTATTTTCACTTTTTGGTTGTTGTTTGCTTGCATTTTGTTTTCTTTCTAATTTTTCTTGTGCAGCATGATAATTCTGGAAATGTTTAGAAGAATTGTATATCTTTAACATATAGTGGATTACTTGCTGTCTAGGGGAGGGTAGGAGAAAAGAAGGGAGAAAAAAATTAGGAACACAAGGTTTTGCAAGGGTGAAAGTTGAAAACTACGTATTTATTTTAAAATAAAAAGATTTTTTAAAAAAGAAAGTCATCCGAATAATGATGATAATTAAATCCATGGGAGTTGATAAAATAACTAAACAAAAAAGTATATAAAGAGAAGAGAGTCCAAGAGAGAGCCTTGGGGGAGACTATATTTAATCAACATGACTCAGGTGAGGATCCATCAAAGAATATTGAGGACAAGTAAGATGGGTAAGAGAACCAGGAGAAGGCAATGCAAACAACAAAAGAAAACAAAACAAAGACTTTAAAGGATGAGAGTCATGGACAGTGTCAAAGATTGAACATAAAGTCAGGTTTGAGAAAACTGTTAGTAGATATAGCAAGTAAGAGATCATTAATAAACTTGAAGAGAGTGATTTCAGGTGAATAATGAGATTGGAAATCATACTGCAAAAAGTTAAGGAGAGAGGGAGAAGAAAGAAAATCAAGGCATTGATTTTTCTCAAGTAGTTTAGCTACAATAGAATGGAGAGATATAGGATGATAACTAATAGAAATGAGTGTCTGAAGTGAGAGCTTTTTTTAGTAATAGATTTTTTCAAAATACATGCAAAGATAGTTTTCATCATTCACCCTTGTAAAATCTTATGTTCCAGTTTTTTCTCCTTTCCTTTCCCCCATCTCCCTCCCCTAGACAGCAAGTAATTCAATATAGTTAAACATGTGCAATTCTTCTAAACATATTTTCATATTTATCATGCCGCACAAGAAAAATCAATCAAAAAGGAAAAAAAAGCAATCAAATAGCAACAAAAAGAATGAAAATACTGTGTTGTGAGCCACAGTCAGTTCCCCTGGTCCTCTCTCTGGATGCAAATGGCTCTTTCCATCACAAGTCTTTTGAAATTGGCCTGAATCACCTCGTTGTTGAAAAGATGAAAACATCAGAGTGATCATCCCATAATCTTGTTGTTGTGTACAATGTTCTCTTGATTCTACTCACTTCACTTAGCATCAGTTCATGTAAGTCTCTTCAGAACTTTCTAAAATCATCCTGCTGATCATTTTTATAGAACAATAATATTCCATTACATTCATATACCATAACTTTTTCAGCCATTCCCCAATTGATGGGCATCCACTTTCCAATTCCATGATTTTTTAAGGATGATTCTCTCATTTTTGTGGGCAAGAGAGAAGCAGCCAGTAGTCAGAGAGAGTCTAAGGATTGGTAAGAGTCACCTAACCCTATTTATCTAAGTTTCTTCATCTATAAGATGAGCTGGAGAAGAAATCTTTGCCCAGGATCTTTGCCAAGAAAATCCCAAATAGGGTCAGGAAGAATCAGACATGACTAAAATGACTAAACAACAGTTGCAACATACAATGATGACAATAAAGAATAGAATACAATATCATATAAGAGGCACAAAGTGCTATGTAGGTTCAGAAGTATTTTTCCAGTTAAATCATAGCTAAGACAATATGTTAGCAGAGACTTTCACAAGCTACTAGTGCATTGAAAAGATATAAGTGGAAGTACCTGGTAATGTCTGTTTAACAGAAGAAAGTTAATGGAGTTATCATCTCTTAAAGTATTTCAGGGGCTGTTATGTAGAAAAGTGTACAGACTAATTCTTCTTATACCCACAGGGAAAAACTAGAAGCAATATGTGGAAGCTATAAGGAGACATTTGTCAATTATGTACAGAAAAACTTTCTAACTCTTGGAACTTTTGTCAAGTGGAATAGCCAGCCTCCAGATGTAAATTTCCCTTCATTAAACATCTTCAGTAAAAATTTCAATGACAAGGTACCAAGATTGTTGATCTAGATGATTTCTGAGAACTCTTCTTTAATGTAGAATCATAGAATCTAACAACATCACAACTGAAGGTCTTAGAAAGGATCTAGCCCAACTTCTTTTGACTAATGAGGAAAATGAAAACTGAGAAGTTATCATTTGCTCAAGGTCTCATGCTAGTTAGTACCAGCTCCATTAACTCATATAATTTATTAACTCATTTGTTAATTAATCTATCTATTCATTTATTCAATTTTAATTAATTAATTTATATCTCTCATTGTCTCTCCTCTCTCTTCTTTTCTGTCTTTCTCTCTTCCTCCATCTCTCTCTTTCTTCATTTATCTTAGAAAAAAGGAGAATAAATAAAACATTTTACCTTGATTTTGATGCCCTATTAACTGCCACAATCATAATGAGTGACTCCCTGGATTGTGAGTCGAAAGAACTGGAATTAAATCTTGACTCTGACATTTTACCAGTCATAGAACTTTAGTCAAGTCACTTACATTTCTAGACCTGGGATTAATTCATCTGTGAACAAAAATTACTCCATTTATTCTAATAACTAAGTGCCCTTTACTTTCCCAATCACTTCGTTCCTGCCAAAAGAACCCAGAAATGCTAGGTAGTAGGAAGACCTGCTACCACCAAGGATGTTCTCTCCTCACTGCCATTCTCCCAGAACTTCTTTTTAACAAGAATAACCAGGTTACAGGAATGCCTATTACCATAGAGGACTCCTGCCCTAGAAACTTGACAACTCATATAAGATAATATGGAAATCATGGATTTTCTTCCTTCTTGTGAGGGATAGAGACCACCAGGCTTTATTATTTGCTCTGTCACTGCTTCCTATAGTCCTATAATACTTAACATCTATTCTACAGTTTACCTCCCACGAATCCCCACCCCCACAAAACAACCTAGAAATGCTAGAGAGTGAGAAGACCTGCTACTACAAGGATGTCCTCTTCTCATGGCTCCTTCCCCCCCCCCCAACTTCTCCTTAAGAAGAATGGCCAGGTGTGAGGAATACCTGCCACAAAAAAAGGACATCCTGCACTAACAGTATGACTACTCACACAGGATGAGATGAAACTCACAAGGTTAGTTATTCCTTCCTGTGAGATGGGGAACCACCAGACCTTACCATTTTCCCTATCACTTCAAGAAACTTTTGATTCTTGTAGTCTTCTAATCTTTCCCACCTGTCCTACAATCACTCAGTAATATATCATTTGATCTACTTAGGTAACCTTAAAGACTCCGGAGCCTTGCCATCTACCCTACAATTGGTCTTCTTTTGTGTATTGTCTCCCCCAGTTAGAACATGGGCTCCTTGAAAGCACAAACTGCCATGATATTTCTATTTGTGCCCCCAACATTGATTACAGTACTTGACATATAGTGCTTAATGAATTTTTTTCCATCCTTTCATTCAGTCACATACTACATACCTCATGGGACTGCTCTGATGAAATTACTCTTAATTCTAAAGCATGGTTTTAAAAATTCATTAATGATGAGTTGTTCTTATTTCTAATGAAAGGAAAAACAGGGTGTTAAATTTGAATCACAGAATTTCATTGATGAGCAAATCATGTTGAACTCACCTGTCAACACTGCATCTTTTCCCTTTTATTCTTTTGTTTTTTTAGCTGCAGGGCTGTTCCCCATTAATCAATTTCTTCCCACTCCTGCTGGTTACCTCCTATTGTGTGGCAATCAACTGAAATGAGGTGATGAATGCTGCGTCTTTTTTATTAAATAACTAAGCATATTCAGATCATAAAAATGATGCACTACCAATGGGAAGTTACTTCATCATTCAAACACACCAAAGAAGTCCTATACTTGGGAGGCAAAATACCAAAGTTCTGGCTTATCAGAATACATGAGTTCAGGATCTGACTCTTGCTAGCAATGTGATCTTGGGCAAATCATTTGGTCTCTGTTTTATCCTCAGTTTCTTATCTATAAAATGAGGGAGTTGAACCAAGTGTCCTCTCATTCCTTACTCTGGCATTCTGAAGTTCCTCTAACATTTTCCCATTTATATTGAGGCCTGTGATTAAATACTTATGGAGATCAGCTGTTCTCCTCCCTTTTCCAGTGTTGACTTTAGGATAGGACTGAGGAAATATTAGTCAGGAAACTCTATATGTGTATTGTGTGTGTTTGTGTATGTGTGTGGATAAACTCTTTAAGGCTAGGGGTCATGTTTTATACTTCCACATAAATCCTTTCCCCCTAATGCTATGCACAGCATCTCAGCCAAAGATCCATACTTGCTGAATGAATAAATGAATGAATGAGAGCAGTGAATGAGAGAAAGTGAGAGATAGGTGAAAGGAGAATAAGTGAGATATAGTTTGACAATTATATATAAACAGAATAATTTTTCATGGTTGTCAAAACATCAATTGTCCTATTTAATAATTAATAAATAAACCCATTCTATAACATTTGCATATACAATGTCCACACACTTTCAAGGAGAAGACCTACAATGGGCACTTTTGAATTCCCAAATGATTTGGAATTGGAAGGATGATCTAGAATTTTTCTTTCCGATGTAAGAATTTTGTGAAATAGCAAAATACAGATTAAGGGAAATTTGTTTTTCCTCCTCAGTCTAACTTGAAATTTGTTTATCCATATTTGTACCCTTATTGCCCAGGATCATGTAGACTGAACAATCTCTGGATAAGCAAATAGACCCAGAACCTGAAGTAAGGTTGTCTAATCTACTTATCTTGTTTTATTTGAACCCTGGGCCGTAGAAGACAGGGACAGTTTTGTGTGCCTGTTTGCTTGGAGAGGGGATTGATTAATTATGTGCTTCTGGGAAAGAGAAATCTCACCACAATTTGAATCCTCCCTCTCTTAGATTCCAATGGGCCTTTTCTGGACATTTCTGTTAGAGTTGCTGTGAACAGCTTGTATGCAAACAAGTACACTAATGCCATTTAATTGTTCAGTAAGATGGGAGTCTGGGATTTTGGGGTTTTCTCAAGTACTGTTATTATGTATTATTACAGTTCACTTTTTAATCTTCTTTGGCTGAAGTTTAGATCCCTCTGACATTGACAGTAGGCCTCAGGAGGGAATATATTCACAGCATTGCTCCTGGTCTGGAGAGACATTTTAAAGTTGCAATCCTTTCAATCCTTTATCTTCTCCTCCTTTAATATGATGAAAGCATTTGTCTTCTAGTAGAAGTATCTCCTTTGCCCAATGACTTCAATTCTGTATTAGTTGTATTAAGCCCTTTAAGAAATACTTTCACATGAGTCCTGTTTGAAGACCCTCTGAAAATCCTCTGGAAGTTTAGTCTTCTTTCCATTTGCCCACTTCCTAATATCTTGCCTCCTTGGCATCTTATTGTGCATCTGTTCTTAAATGTGATAACTTTCTGAAGGAAATGGCCATTACACTCAAACACCGCCCCCCACAACCCCTCCTCTGTGGGAACTTACATCTCTCTCTCTCTCTCTCTCTCTCTCTAATTAATGGATTTTTCTTTCTTTCTTTCTTTTTTTTTGTTCAAAGCCATCTGCCTATTTCTTGGGGTGGGGGATAGCACATGATTAATGGGCTGTTGATGTTCCCTGTATCCCACATACCTTACTGTATATCCAAGGCTCTGTTGGCTTTGAAATAGACTTTTTTTAAAAAGAGGGGTAGAAACTTCGAATTAATAGTAGCATTGTACTTCATGTGACCTTAGGTTTGCAGCTTCTAAACAATCTCTCTCTAATAATGTGGCTCATTAATGCAAGCTGATTTCGAGTAGAGATTCTGTCGAAGCCAAAATGACACACACTTTAATAAAGTAAGTCAGCTTTATCACAGTACCATCCCCTACTTTGGCCTCTTAATTAGGGCTGCTTTTGCTTCAGCCTGTTATCTCTTGGGATTGGACAATCTGGCAGGCCAGTATCTGAGCCCTGTCATGCAATCACTGGGTTGAGGCACAGTTAAAAAACAAAAAACAAAAAACAAACAAAAACAAATACCAATTGAACATAGTTATTACACAGGGATGATTGGATCTTTTCCAGGTTAGCAGAAAAGTTCTTCTATCAGGGATCCCCATACAACACACCATTTAAAATAAATCTTTTAGAATAATTTTTCCTGTACTTTTTATTCATCTCAGACTATGCTCTTTTTCTTGAAAATCATTCTTATTTTCTTGATCACATGGGAATATTCATACAGATCTAGAAAAAACACTCCATTTGAGTAAGAAGATATGCCCTAAGCCAATATCCTGTGAAAATTATCAGAAGACCATCCATTTCTCCATCATAAACCATTAATTAAACAGCTGCTTATCACCAAGCAAATGCAAAGATAATTGAGACTTAGCCTCATCCTCATGGTGTTTCCAATCTAATTGAGGGTGGAGTGGATATGACAAATACACATACATACAATGCCATACAATAATGATAAGGAAGAAGAGAATATAATAAGAACATACAGGGGTATAAAGTGCTCTATAAGGTCAAAGGAAGTATCTTTTTGCTTAACTCAGGACTAAGCCTTTGATACAGTGACTCCATCTTTAAAGGACATATTTGAAGTATCTTCCACTAAGAAGATCTTTGAATCCAGTGGGACATCTACATTGGGAGAGTCTTTGGATGGTTTTTCTCTAAACACTGCTCTACTTAGTCTCTTTCCTCCTAGATGGAAACAAGAAAACACCGAATTAGCTCCAGGGGCCTTTAGACTATTTGAATTCACTAACTCCCAGAAGGAAGGATGTTTTTCCCTTTCTGTTTTGCATAGACATATTATGAAAATCACAGACTCAACTAGTTCCCTCTGAAGAGTAGTTCTGAGCTGGCTTTGGACGGCTATGATATTTTGAAGTAGCACTAGGAAGAAAAGGGACCCGAGATCTCCAAATGATTTCTGTGAGGTCAGTTGCTCCTTCTAAGAAGTTTAAAGGACCATTTCCATCTTTCTAGAAGTGCCACACCAATCTCTTCCTGGTCCCTCTTATATACTTTCTGCCTCTGCCTCTGCCTCCATCTCTACCTCTATCTCTGTCTCTGTCTTTGTTTCTGTCTCAGTCTTGATCTCTCTCTTTCTCTTTCTCTCTTCCTCCCTCTTCCCATGTGTAGTCCTGGGTAGTGCTGATGATAATGAGATTTTTTCAGCCTAGATCAATGTATAAGTATTCTGGGGGGGCAGGGAGGGGGTAAGTAAGTGAGTGTCTAGAGTTAATATATTTCCTTGCAGAGATCTCTATCCTACTTTTAAGCTGAACAAAACAGGGGAAGAATTACATTAAGTAAAATAAAATATATATTTATTTAGTGCCTTCTATATTGTGCCACACACTGGAGAAATAAAGATGAAAAAATGAAATGGTCCCTGATTTCAAAGAGCTTAACCCTCAATGGGAGTGAAACATATTCATAGAATATGATTAAATTAGAATACTATAAAGAAAAAAAGGGGAAAGACTATTTTCTGTTGGAGGTAATAATGGAAAGTATGAGGGATTTGGAGGCAGAAGGTCTTCATTTGAATTCCAGCTTTGCTACTCATTGTCTAGATAACTTTGAGCAAGTCACATAATAACTTAGGAGCTGAGGCCTAAAATGTGGAGATTAGACTATATTGGTATAGTGTTACCTAGTTGCATAGATGACCTCAAAAAGCCTTTTTTGCTCTAAATTTATGATCTTATTATGAGAAAATATGTCTCAAGGAGATAGCATTCAAGTTGGCACTTGAAAAAAGTGAAGGGACTTCTGGGGGTAGAGCCAAGATGGCAAGTAAAGTGAGGAAACTGCTCAACCTCTCTAAGTTTCCCTCAAAAACAACATGAAACCAAGCCTCTGAATAGAGTCTGATGGAATGAAACTACTCTCTAGCTCAAGATAGATTTAAAAAACTTCAAGAAAGGTCAGTCTCACTGAGGTGAAAAGGATATTCAGCCCTACCCAGATAGACTGTGGGAAAGTCAGTGAGAGGGGGTTTTAATCATAGCAAATCAGCAATTAAGGCCCTTAGTCTTAAGTCAGAAGAGAAGCAAATCAGTGGGGCAGCTTCCAGTCCCAGCTCAAAAGGCAAACTTTGTGAAGCCAAGATATTTCCTAAAAAAAACAAAAAACAAAAACAAACAAAAAAAAAAAAACAGGCAAAGATACAACCTGTAAATACAAGAAACCCCTATCCTCAAAGCCAAGGTTCAGAAAGGCACAGGAACTGCTGTTTTTACCCCAGAAGCAGAGTTGTACCTTAAAAGTAAAAAAGAGGCAATACCAAAAGAAAAGTAAAAAAATGATCAAGATACAGAAAAGAACCTTGACCATAGAAAGCTACTATCCTGACAGGGCACACCAAAACACAAACTCAGACCGGGACAAAGAGAAAATCTCAAAGAATGATATAAATTGGTCTCAAGCCCAAAGAGGCTTCTTGAAAGTGCTCATAAAAGATTTTAAAAGGCAAATAAGAAAGTTAAAAGAAAAAAAAATGAGAAAAGAAATGGAAGCATGCATGAGAGAGTCAACAGTTTGGAGAAGGAAAGAAAAAAAAGTCTGAACAAAACAATTCTTTAAACAGTAGAATTAACCATATGTAAAAAGATATATAAAAACTAACTGAAGAAAATCACACATTAAAACCAGAACAGGGCAAATAGAAGCTAATGACTGTGAGACAGCAAGAATCAGTCAAATACACTAAAAAGAGTGAAAAAAACTCGAAGAAAATTTGAAATACCTCATCAGAAAAACACCAACCTGGAAAATAGATCCAGAAGAGATAATTTAAAAAATATTGGCCTACCTAAAGAACTTAACCAAAAAAAGAGCCTGGATTACATTCCATAAGAGTTCACTAAGGAAAATTGCCTAATATTCTAGAAACAAAGGGGGAAATACTGATTGAAAGAATCCATTGATCACCTTTAGAAAAAGATCCCACAAGGAAAACCCCAAGGAACATTATTGTCAAATTCCAAAGCTACAATCTCAAAGAAGAAGTAGCACAAGCTGTCAGACAAAAACAATTCAAATTTCAAGGAGTAACTGTCAGAATTACTCAGGATCTGGCCACTTCTACAATAAAGGATCAGATGGCCTGGAATACCATATTCCAGAAGATCAAGGACTTAGGGTTCCAACCAAGAATTAACTACCCAGCAAGATTCAGCATCATCTTCCAGGGAAGATAATGGAGCTTTAATGAAGTAAGAGACTTTCAATCATTTCTATTGAAAAACAACTAAACAGAAAATTTAATCTGCAATCACAGGTTTCATGAGAAACATAAAAAATTAAACAGAGAGAAAATATATATTATTTAAAGGTTAAACTGTTTACATTCCTAGATGTGAAAATAATATCTGTAACTCTTGAGAACTATATCTGTAACTGGGACAGAAGGGGGGGGGGGCATCACATAGACTGAATGGACTCTGATGTGATGACATCAAGAAAAAGACATTAAGAGGTGGAAAGAGGTCTGTATTGGAAAAAGAGGAAAGAGGAGGTGCAATGGGAAAATTCACATGAAGAGATGCAAAAGGCCTGATTGTAAAATCAAGGGAGAAAAAGGAGGAGAATAAGAATTGAAACTTGATCTCATCAGTTTTGGCTCTAAGAGGGAATAACTTAATCATTCAGTTGGGTCTAGAAATTTATCTAGCTCTATAAAGAAGTAGGAGGAGAAAGAGCAAAAGAAAAGGGAGGGATAGGATATAAGGGAAGGTTGAAACACTAGGGGAAAAGGTAAGAGAAGGAGGTAAGGATTGATAGAAGATAAGGTAATGGGTGGAGTGGGTTTAAAAAACATTACCAAGAGAATGAGGGAAGAGTGATAGGAGATAAAGTAGTGGGTGGGGTGGGTAAAAAAAAAAAAAAAACTCAAGTAAGAAAAGGGGGAGGGATGATAGGAGATAAGGTAGTGAGTGGGATGAATAAAAAAACAACGCAGGACTGAGGGCAGTGTGGAAAGAGAGAATAAAGTATATATAGGGGAGAAAATGGGATGGAGGGAAATACAGAACTGGTAATCATAACTGTGAATATGAATGGGATAAACTCTCCCATAAAATGGAAGTGAATAGCAGAGTGAATTTTAAAAAAGGATCCCACAATATGTTGTTTACAAGAAACACATTTGCCACAAAGAAACACATACAGAGTAAAGGTAAAAGGCTGGAACAGAATTTATTATGCTTCAGCAGAAGTAAAGAAAAGCAGGGGTAGCAATTCTAATCTCAGATAAAGCAAAAGCAAAAACAGGTCTTATTAAAAGAGATAGAGAAGGAAAGAACATCTTAATAAAGGGTACCATAAATAATGAAGTGATAATGATGTATATACACCAAGTGATACAGCAGGCAAATTCCTAGAGAAGATTTTAAGCTAGTTAAAGGAAGAAATAGACAGCAAAACTCTTCTAGTGGGAGACGTAAACGTCTCTTCTCAGAGTCAAACAAATCTAACCACAAAGTAAACAAGAAAGAAACTAGGGAGGTTAATAGGATCCTAGAAAACCTAGATATGATAGATCTCTGGAGAAAATTGACTAGGGACAGGAAGGAATACACCTTCTTCTCAGCAGTACATGGTATCTATGCAAAAATTGGTGATATATTAGAACATTAAAATGTCACAATCAAATGCAGAAAGGCAGAAACAATAAACACTTCTTTTTCAGACCACAATGTAATAAAAAATCACATTCAACAAAGGGCTAGAGAAAGATAGACTAAAAACCAATTGCAAGTTAAATAATCTAATTATAAAGAATAAGTGGGTCAAACAACAAATCACAGAAACAATCCATAATTTCATTCAAGAGAATGACAATAATGCCACAACATACCAAGACCTATGAGATGCAGCCAAAGCAGTTCTTAGGGGAAATTTTATATCTCTAAATAGCTACATTATTAAAATAGAGAAAGAGGAGATCAATGAATTAGGCAATGAACTAAAAAATATAGAAAAAGAACAAATTAAAACCCCCAATTAAATACCAAATTAAAAATTCTAAAACTCAAAGGAGAGATTAATAAAATAGAAACTAAGAAAACTATTGAACTATAAATAAAATGAAGAGTTGCTTTTATGAGAAAACCAACAAAATAAATAAACCTTTGGTTAACTTAATCAGAAAAAGAAAAGAAAAAAAAATACAAATCACCAGCATCAAAAATGAAAATTTATCACCAATGAAAAAGAAATTAAAGCAATAGTTAGAAGCTATTTTATGGCAACTGTATGGCAGCAAGTCTGACAATTTAACTGAAATGAATGAATATTTACAAAAATATAAATTATCCATATTAGCAAAAGAGGAAATAAATTACTTAAATAGTCCCATTTTAGAAAAAGAAATTGAACAAGTCATTAATGAATTCCCTAAGAAAAACTCTCCAGAGCCAAATGGATTCACAAGGGAATTCTATCAAACATTTAAAGAACAATTAATTCCAATACTATGTAAGCTATTTTAAAAAATAGGTTAAAATAAAGAGTACTGACAAATTCCTTCTATGACACAAATATAGTACTGATACCTAAACAGGAAAAACTAAAACATAGATAGAAATTTACAGACCAATTTCCCTAATGAATGTTGATGCAAAAAATTTCAACAAAATATTAGTAAAGCAATCACAGTAACTTAGCAGCTTGATAATACACTATGACCAAGGGGGATTTATACCAAGAATACAGGACTGATTCAAAATCAGGAAAACTATTATCATCATCAACCTCATCAATAACAAAACCAACAGAAATCATATGATAATCTCAATAAATGATGAAAAAATTTTTGACAAAATACAGCACCCATTCCTATTAAAAAATCACTAGAGAGCCTAAGGATAAAGGGAGCTTTCCTTAAAATGATAAACTACATGTATGTAAAACCTATAGCATTATTTGTAAGGTAGAGAAGCTGGATGCATTTCTAATAAAATCAGGAATGAAATAAAAATGTCCATCATCATCAACTTGAAATGCTGACTTTAGCAATAAGAAAAAAAAAAGAAATTAAAGGAATTAGAATAGGCAATGAAGAAATAAAGCTATTACTCTTAGCAGCTGATTCGCATAGAGGATCCTAGAAAATCATCCAAAAACCTATTGGAAACAATTCACAGCTTTAGCAAAGTTACAGGATATAAAATTCACAAATCATCAGCATTTCCTTTTATTACTGACAAAGCCCATCAGCAAGAGATAGAAAGAGATATTCCATTTAAAATTATGGTAGACAAAATAAAATATTTGGGAGTCTACCTGTTAAGACAAACCCAAGAGCTATATGAACACAATTATAAAACACTTCTCACACAAATAAAGTCAGATTTAAGTAATTGGAAAACTATCCATTGTTCATGGTTATGCCAAGCTAATATAATAAAAATGACAAGTTTCCTTAAATTAGTCTACTTATTCAGTGCCATACCAATCAAACTGCTAAAACATTATTTTATAGAACTAGAAAAAAATAACAAAATTCATTTGGAAGAATGAAAGGTCAAGAATATCAAAGGAATTAATGAAAAGAAAAATACAAAGGATGGTGACTTAGCAGTACCAAATCTTAAACTATATTATAAAGCAGCAATCATCAAAACCATGTTACTGGCTAAGAAACAGAGTGGTGGATCAGTGGAATAGATTAGATATACATGATACAATAATCAAGGCCTATAGTAATCTAGCATTTGATAAACTTCCAAACTAGCTTCTGGAATAAGAACTCACTATTTGACAAAAATTTCTGGGGAAAACTGGAAACTCGGCATAGACCTACATCTCACACCCTATACCAAAATAAAGTCAAAATGGGTGCATGATTTGGGAATAAAGGATGATACCATAAACAAATTAGGAGAATAAGGGATAATTTACCTATCACATCTTTGAAGAAGAGAGGAATTTATGACCAAAAAGTAGAGAACATCATGAAAGGTAAAATGGACAACTCTGATGACATTAAACTAAAAAGGTTTCGCACAAACAAAACCAACTGAAACAAGATTAAAAGAGAAGTATAAAGCTGGGAAAAAATCTGTACAGTCAATATTTATGATAAAGGTCTCATTTCTAAAATACATAAAGAACTTTGTGAAATTTATAAGAATACAAGTCATTCCCAATTGATAAATGGTCAAAGGATATGAACAGTTTTCAGATGATGAAATTAAAGCCATCTGAGGTCATATGAAAAAATGTTCTAAATCACTATTGATTAGAGAAATGCAAATTAAAATAATTGTAAGATACCAGCTCATACCTCTCAGATTGGCTGAGATGTCAGGAAAAGATGATAAATTTTGGAGAGGATATGGGAAAATTGGCACACTAATGCATTGTTGGTAGACTTGTGAAATGATCTAACTATTCTGGAAAGCAATTTGGAACTATGCCCAAAGGGCTATAAAAAACTGTGTTTGACTCAGCAATGCTATTACTTGGTCTGTATCCCAAAGAAATTATAAAGGAGGGGAAAGGACCAACATATGCAAAAATGTCTGTAGCAGCTCTTTTTGTGGTAGCAAAGAACTGGAAAATGAGTAGATGCCCATCAATTGGGGAATGGCTGAACAAGTTATAGTATATGAAAGTAATGGAATATTATTATTCTATAAAAATGATAAACAAGCTGATTTTAGAAAGGCCTGGAAAGATTTACCTAAACTCATGCTGAGCAAAACAAGCAGAACCAGGAATCCATTGTACACAATAATATCAAGAATGTGTGATGACCAACTATGAAAGACTTGATTCTTTTCAGTGGTTCAATGATTCAAAGCAATCCCAATAGACTCTGAACAGAAAATGCCATCTTCATCTAGAAAAAGAACTAAGGAGACTGAATGTAAATCAATACATACTATGTTCACTTCTTTTTTCTGTTTTTTTTTAATCTCTCCCATAGTTTTTCCCTTTTGCTCAGATTTTTCTTTCCCAACATTAATTCATAAAGCAATGTGTGTTAAAATAAACAAATGAATAAAAAAAGAAAAAATGAAAGATTTCACTGGATAGAGATGAGAGATAAATAAGTATAAGGCATAACATAAACAAAGGCAAGAAAGCCCTGGACAAGGGGAAAAGTGTTCTGTTTCGCCTAGAGCATAAGGAGATTAAAAAGTAGTAGTAGAAAGTGAATCTGGAAAAGTAGATTGATTGTATAGAGCTTTGAATGCCAAGCTAAAGAATTTTGCTGAATTAGTAGGAAAGAGAAACTCCTGAAAGTTTGAGGTCTGGGAAGTATGGTGGTCAGCCCTGTGCATTAGGATTATTATTTTTGACAGGTATGTGAAGGATAGAGAGGAGAAGAAGTCAGAGTTGGGAAATCCAGTTAAGAGGCCATTTTCAGTGATCTAAGGAAAAGTTGATGAGAGCCTGGATTATGGAATTGTGCTTGAAATAGGAAAAATAGGTGAGATATGTGATACAAAAAATGTATCACATAAAATGGATTTTAAATAAAGTAATTGGATGCCTGATGAGAAAGGAGACTGACTCTGAAGTTGTGAATCTGGTTGACTAAGAGAATGAGAATACCAATGACAAAAAAGTGAGTAAGGAGACATGAAATTTGAGAAGGATAATTTTGAAAATAGTTTTTGATAAACTGAGTTTAAATTATTGGCAGAGAATTTAAGTAGAGAGATCTAGAAGGCAGTTGGAAGGTTGAGATTGGTTCAAGGTAGAGACTGAAACTAGAAATAAAAATGTGGGAACCATCAGCAGAGAGATAATTATTGAGCTATGGGAGAGGATGAGATAGTCAGGAAAGATAATAAATTGAGAGAAAAGAAGATAAAGAGAGAAGAAATTTGGTGGTACCTGCACCGAGGTTTAGAGGGAGGAAGAGAAAGCAGAAAAAATGATTGAGAAAACATGGCCAGGGATAGAGAAGCAAAATAAAGCAGTTTCATGGTAGACAATGAAGAGGAGAGTATTGTCGGTTGGCAGTATTAAATGTTGTCAAAAGGTTAAGGATGGAGATGAGGACTGAGAAGATGCCATTGTAATTTGGCAATTAGGAGTTCATCAGTGAATTTGGGAATGGCTGCTTCAGTAGAGTGTTGAAACAGAGACCAGATTGTAGGAGGCTAAGGAGTAAGTGGCTTAGGAAGTGTAAAACCACTTTCCCAGAAGTTTAGTAATAAGGAGGAGAAGAGAAGTAAACTAAAGGAGGCCTAGACTGAGCATTTTTATGGTTAAAGGGAAAGAGGTCGGTGGAGGGAGAGTAATAGTAATGATAATAGTTCCTTCTCTATCTTTGTCCTTGATCAAAAATCTACACAAACCCATTATCACACCACTGTTATGCTCAAAAATCCTTTCCCATGAATTGTTTGGCTCTTTTCAGGGACCACATGCCATCCTTTTCTACTATAACCTCTGCAGTCATAATATCCTTAGTTCTTGCTCAGAGAATTATGTGGTACTCCTAGCCAAAGTTCAAACCATCATTTGTTTTCTTTGATCCCATGCCCTACTGTCTCTTCTGGGACAATCTGCTTGTCTTTCTCTGTCTCTGTCTGTCTGTCTCTTTGCCTCTTTCTCTGTCCCTCTTTCTTTTGATGAAGGATCTAGGGAAGAACATGGATAATTTTGTGATCTGGCATAACAGAAAGCATTATAAAGTATAGGGGGCAAGACAAAGATTCATCTGAAAACTAGATCTTTTACAAAGGGGCCTGGAGGAAGGGAAACTTCTCTCTTTCCAAAAACACAACATAAACACCTTTGTTTCTGTCTCTGTCTCTCTGTCTCTGTCTCTTTGTCTTTCTCGTATACATTTAGTAACTCCCCCACACACACACTCTCAAACAAAAACACACAGAAATACAGAAACACAAAGAGTCCTAGAAAATTGGCATTCCACAGTCAACCTCTGGGGCCCTTTTAATAACCCCTGAGACTTGGGCCTCCAATTGGAACCTGAAAAAGTAAAAGTTAATGATAGTAGTTAACTCATTGGATCACAGGGTCATGCTGCTCTGACTTCCTCCCTTCAGGAAGAGAAAATATAGGACTTGGGAAAGGAAATGTGCCCTCTAGTACTTCTTCCACACCCACAGCACCATGATGGGAAAACAGTATGTTCAGTATGTTTTTGGCAGAACATTAACAGATGTGCAGTCCCATTTCTCTCCTATCTCTCTTTCTGTCTCTCTGTTCCTCCCTCCCTTCCTTTCCTTTTCCTTCCCCTTGTCATATCAACACTGAATCCTTAAAAAACTATTCTTGGAGCATGGTCAATTGAGTTGGAATCCATCTAATTGTATTATCACTTAATTTGAATCATCACTCCATACTCTTCACAAAAATATTATGAGATACTTTATCAAATTTTTTGCTAAAATCTGGGAAAATTATATCCACAGAATCCTTTTCATCCATGAACATGGGAATTGAAAGAATGATGATTTGACCAAACAGGATATTTAGGAAGAAAAGTAGATCTAGGGAAAAAGTAATGAATTTTATCACAGAAACTATCTGGGTCCTCTAAGCAAAGTTGCAGTAGTGTGCCCATTTCCATGGGAAGGTACCCTTCAGATGCATCCAACCAAAGGGCCATATCCTATAATTTTATCAGATTAATTGTAGAACTCATTTAGGTATTCAACCTACTTCATGTGGTATATATCATAGTCTCCTCTTTTGGGATGCATATGAAGAAATTTAAAGGCAAATTTTAATCTCACTCTCCCATCTGTAACCTCTATAATACTTTACTCTCTATATACCTAGATACTATCTTTCTGTAAAATACTAGGCTCCTATTTAAATCAGCAGCTGTGACTTAATTCCTGTCTGATGGGGATAGAAGATTCTAGCCCACTAATTTTTCATTCATTCTACAAAAATTTGTCGAGGACTACCATATACAGTCACTGCCTCAAGCATGTCCCTCCTCCAATTCATTTTGCACATTATTATCGAATTATTCTTCATAAAATATTACAGCTAAGTCCTGATTAACGACGTGATTAATAAATCCCATGAAGTGGTTCCATTATTCAAATTATCAGTGCATATTTCCACTGGGTTACAACCAATGATTCATATTTTAAATAATCATAACTTCAAATAGTGAAAATTTGAATACATGCAACAATTTATAGCTATTCATTATTCATATTAATCAGTAACTAACTGTATTTTCATTATCACTCACCTGCTCTAGAACTTTGAATAGCTCCCAATTAAAAAGAAGTTTAAAATCTTTAGTCATTAAAATTTTGTCCCTAATTTCTATTCAAATATCATCTAGGCCTATCTCTATAATGTTCTTTTTCTAGAAAACCAACTCTAAATATGTTTTATATTTTCCTGCCTCCATATATTTGTTCATACTATTTCTTCTCCCTGAAATGGATTCCTTTTCCCTCCCCTTTGCCTATCCACATTTTACCCACTTTATAGGTTGACTCATTTAACAAGGTCCTTGAGGTTGGAGATCTTGCCTTATTTCTACTTGTGTCTTCCTCTGTTCCCCACCATGTCTAACATGTCACACTGTATTTTAAACATAGGAGATATTTAAATGTTTGTTGAATGTCCATCTGAAGTTCCCCGTAGTCTTTGAATTCTAGAGCACTTGTTTCTTATATACCACTTGCTATACTGCTATCTACTTTTCAGTTTGCATGTTTTATCTCTACCACTAGACTATAAGCAACTTGAATGTAATGTTTATCTCTTAAATTTCCTTGTATTCCTTATTACTCACATGTGGTAAGTGCTAAATGCATAGCCAATGATTGATAGATTTTTATATTAGACACAGTGTACTCTACACATAGAACACAATATTTTGAACTATTACACAAAAGCATACCATTGTACAATTTGTACCCATCATCAAAATTCTTGGAAAGGTGTAACAAAAAGGAGCAGATATTACATTTGGGGATGGAAGTCTTTGGAAGTCTTTCTCATTTGTGTTAGGCTGTTGAGTCCTGATGTCAGGAGTGGAGATGAAAGATTGTGTTTAGATCCTGAAGAGTTGAGCTATAAAGTTTTCAAAGGTATGTGAAAATGGATGTGTGGAGAATTATAGCTTTGTTGGAGGAAGTAAGGGACAGGAGTAGTGGTGGAAGAGAAAGCAAGGAAGGAAAATAGCAATTAGGTTTGTTCATGTGTATCTGTCTGTTGACCCTTTCAAGGTCTTTTGGTTTATGGATGTTACTTGCACCATTATCTTATTATAGCCAGTAATTATAAAAATATACATTCCTGTGAAAATATAACCCTAATAGTGAACATATGTATGAGTAGGACTGTGGAGAAGGTAGATACCAAAGAAATACCAAATTAGAAAACAATTAAATGCCTATATTTCCATATAATTATTGTATGCCATAAGCACTCTGTTGTACTTATAAGGACACAGCATGTAGCAGTGGAAGGAAAGACCTATGTTTTAATCTTGCTTCTCATTCTTTCTAAACAGGTCACAATCCTCATAGTTCTGAAAAATAAAAACCTGCAAATGGAAATAGTTAGTACCTACTATGTGCCAAACACTTTCCTAAGCACTGGGGGTAAGCAAAAAACAATCCCTGCTCTCAAGGAGTTGACATTTAAAAGAGAACTATTTTATTTCTGTCTTTCCATTTAGAACACTTCAGATTGTGCTGGGCAGTAATAAATGCTTAACAGTTTTTTGTTGAATTTAATTGTGAGGAAAGTGCTTGTTAAGGATTAAAGATCTCTACAGATGTGAGTTCTTTGTATTCTTATTTGTTTTGAAAAAGGCAATTATTCATCATTATTATAAACCTTAATTAAATGTTCAAGGTGTGGTATAGATGATACAGTTAAATATGGACTCTATCCAGGGAGGGTCACCACCTCAATAAGTCTTTGGCACTTAAATCAACCATTGTATTTCAATGTTTCACACCTCCCTTTCATTCCCCAGCAAAAGGCCTGTTCCAGGTCTAAGTCTTTGCTAAATTTCCAATAGACCTTCTGTCCTCCAGCTAAACTACTTGGACACAACTGAAGTTCTCCTTTAAGCCCAAATGATTTAGAGAGGAATAGTTAATATGTAGTCAACTCCAAGGCTCAAGGATAGTTCACTTGGGAAAGTATTCTAGGAACATTTGATGGGAATTTTTTTTGGATGACAATACTATCTATTTACTCAGAAAGTTGACAAATAAAGAAAAAATTATTTTGAGTTGGTACAACTACTAAAGCCATTCATCCCACAAAACATTTAGCTACTTTCATAGTTCCCATTAAAAGTAACAAGTATCCAAGTAAGACTTAGTCCTCTTTATTTTCTTTTGAATACTGAGTCATATTTTCCAACACACTTTTCCCTGTCTCTCCCTTGGCATTCAAATCAACTATTGCTGAAGTTCATATTGATTTAATTTGAAGAGTCCAATCCAATTCTTCATGGAATTTTGAGGTATGTTTATAGCAGAGAGCTGGCAGTTATGCTATGAAAACCTGGGTTCAAGTTTTATTTCTGATATATAATGACTATGTGACCTCCAAACAAGTCATTCAACCTCTCTGTGTTTTGAGTATCACTAGGTAATTCTCTAAAACTTCAAGTTTTCAAGGTTCTAAGAAATTTCTTACTGGGAATAAATAAGTAATTCTAATAATTACTAAGAATAAATTTTTTACTAAGAGTTCTATGTACCAATTAAGTTATGGGCCCAAATCCTACCCCATTTCAGACTTCTTTACAAGAGATATAATGGACATTTGTTTATAAGAGGCAGTAACTTCCATGATGGTCCTTTTGGCAAATGTTCAAGATAAGCACTGCAAACACAGGATGATCAAATATTCCATAAAACTGTATTTCTTTTTGTCTTTGGACACATCTCACAATCAATTTTAATGATTTTTTTATTTGTCTCTCTAAGGAAAATCTACAAAATACCTATAAAACCTTCTGGTTTGCTGAAATATCCTTCTGTCTTCCAATTTTACTTATAGTGAGAATTTTAAGATCAATATGATTCAGTTTCTCCAGTATTATATCAATTCATTAGTCACTGGACAAAGATATCTCTTTTAGAATACCAACAATTAAGTTTATGTTTATAGACAATCCCCAAACTGTGTCTTAGCACCCTTCACCTTCCCATTTCCACCACTCTCCTATAGTCACTTAAGAAGTAGAAAAGAGATACATAATATTTGGGTGCTATTTTGTGTTTTTTGTTTGTTTGTTTGTTTCATGGTTTGCCAAGACCAAATAATTAATCCAAATAATAATAATAGTGTCCAATCAACTAGTGATGAGAGTCTTGATGTATTGAGGCTGGCTCTCAGAAGACAGGCACAGTCTGTCACTGGAGTCAAGTTGAAAAGTCTTTTGAACACTATTCAACTTGATTGAGCTTGTATTTCTCTAAGCATTGTCTTTAAGATTCCTGGGTCTTCTCCACACCATGACAAAACATTGGAGAACTGTTGTGGAGGCAGATGTATGGGATAAACTGAGTGAAAACTTTTCATAAGGATGTGGCTTTGACCTATTCCCTAATTGTGATTTGAGACTTTGCAATAACAAGTTCAGGTATAGCTAAAATCTGCAGGTGTTCAATTATCTTAGATAAACAAATATTTGTCTCCTATCTCTCCCCATCCCTTTTCATTATCATTTAAGTACCTAATACAGTAAAGTGTATTATGGAGTCCATATTTAGCTTCTGGGTAAATTAGAATTCTACAGCCTATGGGAGAAAAGGTCAAGGGGTGGGGGCTTTTGATCTATAAATCTTATGTTTTGCAGTTTGTGCTTTGCACTCCTTATAGATGACACTTTGTCTGTTAGGAGTTGCCCTTTTCCTGCAAGATTGCAGTAAATCCCTTTTTGCTATTTCTTACCTCGAATCTCTGATGGTGGTCACTTCTGTCCCCCACATAGGTATGTATACAAGTAAATATAACAATGTATCTAAGTGTGAATAAAAGCTGTGTTACTGGTAAACCAACACATAGAACTTCTGAATTCTCTGCCCAAATGGTTTAACCTAGATTTTGCCTTTGCTTGAGGGAATGGATACTTTCTAGGTATGTAGGGAGAAAAGAGACTTGTTTATCCCATTACATAGGAAGTTTGCCTCTTGAGGTCTTGTTCCTTGTACTGAAACAGCTAAAAAGCAAAATTCTAAACATGGAACTGACTAGAGATTCATCAGCTAGTCCCATTTTAATCTTTTCCTTCAGGTCTGTTTATGAACCCATTAATGTATAAATTTTTGTCTTTTCTAATAGAATGTAAACTTCTTGAAGGCAAGGATTATTATTGCTTTTTCTTTGTAGCCATGAAGACTCTTCACAAAGAGCAGCACCTAGCACATAATAATTGTTGAATTATTAATGAAGGCAGAATTTAAATGGAAGCAATTTAAGTACTGAATCTGTCTTTCAATAAGCTGAATCCATTTCACAAATTTATTTGGGAATATTTGGGAATAGAGTTTGTAACTATATAATAGAAAAATCATTAGAATGAGATTCAGGAAGTCCTGCCTTTGGATTCTACTTCAGACACTTACTAGCTCTGTAACTATTGGGAAGTCACTTATATACTCTGCAATTTGATTTTTTTTTTTTAATCTAGAAAATAAAGGTGTCAGATTTGATGATTTCCAAGATCCCCATTAGCTTTAAATCTGTGTATCTAATACTAGATAGCTTATAAACTCTCATCTAACTTAAAGGGCCTCTGTGATAGAAAGAGCAGCATTAATCAGCCAGCTAAGTTAATTTTATTTCAATTAAACAAATACCTAAATAGTGTCCAAAGGTCAGCAATAAAATTTAACGTCATTTGTTCACCCTTCATTGCATTTGGATTGGATTTATCTCAAGAGAGAGTTAAACAATCTAAATTTTAAAAAGTCATTCATCATTTGTGAATGAACCATACCTGGGTGAACTTGGAACATCAACAGGAAGTAGTTTAGACCTGGAAATCCAGCCTGCTACTGCAACACGATTTGAAATGTGTCTATAGCATTATAAATTTCACACTTTTACTGTTATGTGCTTTTAGAATGAAAACCATGTCTATCATTTTCCTCTGTATAGACAACTGTTAATAGCTTTTTGAGGGTTGGCATTTTTTTGGTCATACTTCTCTCAATGATTTATCCTGGCATTTAATCGTATGATATGAAGTTTTCAGGCTGTACCTGTTTATATTCCTTCTTCTTTTCAACACCTCCCTCTCTCCTCTTTATTTTGCATCATAGTTTGCCCTAAGTATTCTTGAGTAGATTGTAACTTATTGGGTTCCAAGGATGTGCTGGAGCCAGTTCCTGAAAACTGATTGTTAATTGTTCAGAATAAACATTTATTTACACCTTGGAAATCAACACATCTACAAATCATGGCTTGATTTATTGTTTTGTTGTTTTTCTAGACTTAAAAATGTGATAGAGAAAATATAAATGATGTTGTGTGTCATGCCTATTTGGGGAGGTAGGGAGACTATCAATCAGTTGTTAAACATTTTACCAGTATGACCATGGAATTTATAACCCTAGAAGAACTTTTCTGGTCCCTAAGATCACAAATCTATAGGTGGAAGGGCCTTACTGTCTCAGTAAGGGTCTCAGAAGGGTTGGTTATCTCAAGAGATAGTGTCACTTCTTTGGACCAGAAATTTTCAAGAAGGTAGGGCTAAAAGTCATCAAAATATTTTTAAAGTTCATGGACCTCCACGTGAAGAACCTTGGATTTGATTCAATTCCTTCATTTTAAATAAGGAGAAATCAAAATGGGAGAAATGTGTTATTTGAGTCAAATGCCAATCAGGATTTCTGCTGTCAATCAATGCTTTCTCCACAGAAGTAGAGATAATAGAAAAAATTCCTGAAATAGAAAATACTTTATAAATAAATGAAATAATATAATTACTTGACCTAACCTATTTCTTGCTCTTTCAAATATTTCAATATTCAATTCAATACCAATACCCACACACACACACACACACAAAAAAAAAAAAAAACTTGACATAGACCTGGATTATAGCTATGGCCAGATCTAGGATAGTAAGGAGGAAAAGGATGATGAGTGTTATTGAGGATAATATGATGTTAATGGATATGAGTGCGAGGGTGGCAGAGCCGATTAGGTGAATTAAAAGATGGCCAGCGGTGATGTTGGCTATTAGTCGTACTGCTAGTGCTAGTGGTTGAATGAGGAGACTAATTGTTTCAATGATAATTAGTATAGGGATAAGAGGTTGAATAGATAAATCTCTAGAGATTTCTCCCTTACCCTTCTTCAAAGGTTCTAAACAACCCCAAGAACAAGTGGTCACTGTTCTATTCAAAGAGAAAGGGTGCTGGTTTAGAATTTTGTTGAATTATTGAATATTTAGTCCAGAGAATATGGTTTTTAGGTTCATACTAAACTCTTTTTTTTTTAGGTTACCTACAATTTTATTCTTTTTTTTTAAAATTTAATAGTCTTTTATTTACAGGTTATATGTATGGGTAACTTTACAGCATTAACAATTGCCAAACCTCTTGTTCCAATTTTTCATCTCTTACTCCCTACCCCCTCCCCCAGATGGCAGGATGACCAGTAGATGTTAAATATATTAAAATATAAATTAGATACATAATAAGTATACATGACAGACCAAACCATTATTTTGCTATACAAAAAAAATCATACTCTGAAATATTGTACAATTAGCTTGTGAAAGAGATAAAAAATTCAGGTGGGCAAAAATATAGGGATTGGGAATTCAATGTAATGGTTTTTAGTCATCTCCCAGAATTCTTTTGCTGGGTGTAGCTGGTTCAGTTCATTACTGAAATAATTTGGTTGATCTCATTGCTGAGGATGGCCAGGTCCATCAGAACTGGTCATCATATAGTATTGTTGTTGAAGTATATAATGATCTCCTGGCCCTGCTTGTTTCACTCAGCATCAGTTTGTGTCAGTCTCTCCAGGCCTTTCTGAAATCATCCTGTTGGTCATTTCTTACAGAACAATAATATTCCATAATATTCATATACCACAATTTATTCAGCCATTCTCCAACTGATGGGCATCCACTCAGTTTCCAGTTTCTAGCCACTACAAAGAGGGCTGCCACAAACATTCGTGCACATACAGGTCCCTTTCCCTTCTTTATGATCACTTTGGCATATAAGCCCAGTAGTAACACTGCTGGATCAAAGGGTATGCACACTTTGATAACTTTTTGAGCATAGTTCCAAATTGCTCTCCAGAATGGTTGGATGTATTCACAGTTCCACCAACAATGTATTAGTGTCCCTGTTTTCCCACATCCCTTCCAACATTCCGCATTATCTTTCCCTGTCATTCTAGCCAATCTGACAGGTGTGTAGTGGTATCTCAGAGTTGTCTTAATTTGCATTTCTCTAATTAATAATGACTTGGAGCATCTTTTCATATGGTTAGAAATAGTTTCAATTTCTTCATCTGAGAATTGTCTGTTCATATCCTTTGACCATTTATCAATTGGAGAATGGCTTGGTTTTTTATAAATTAGAGTCAATTCTCTATATATTTTGGAAATGAGGCCTTTATCAGAACCTTTGACTGTAAAAATATTTTCCCAGTTTATTGCTTCCCTTCTAATCTTGTCTGCATTAGTTTTGTTTGTACAAAAACTTTTCAGTTTGATATAGTCGAAATTTTCTATTTTGTGATCAGTAATGATCTCTAGTTCTTCTTTGGTCATAAATTCCTTCCTCTTCCACAGGTCTGAGAGGTAAACTATCCTGTGTTCCTCTAATTTATTTATAATCTCATTCTTTATGCCTAGGTCATGAACCCATTTTGACCTTATCTTGGTGTATGGTATTAAGTGTGGATCAATGCCTAGTTTCTGCCATATTAGTTTCCAATTTTCCCAGCAATTTTTGTCAAACAGTAAGTTCTTATCCCAAAAGCTGGGGTCTTTGGGTTTGTCAAACACTAGGTTGCTATAGTTGTTGACTGTTTTGTCCCTTGAACCTAACCTATTCCACTGATCAACTAATCTGTTCCTTAGCCAATACCAAATGGTTTTGGTAACTGCTGCTCTATAATATAATTTTAGATCTGGTACAGCTAAGCCACCTTCATTTGATTTTTTTTCCATTAATTCCCTTGAAATTCTTGACCTTTTGTTTTTCCATATGAATTTTGTTGTTATTTTTTCTAGGTCATTAAAATAGTTTTTTGGGAGTCTGATTGGTATAGCACTAAATAAATAGATTAGTTTAGGTAATATTGTCATCTTTATTATATTTGCTCACCCTATCCAAGAGCATTTAATATTTTTCCAATTGGTTAGATCAGACTTAATTTGTGTGGAAAGTGGTTTGTAATTTTGCTCGTAAAGTTTCTGATTTTTCCCTTGGCAGATAGATTCATAAATATTTTATACTATCAGTAGTTACTTTAAATGGAATTTCTCTTTGTAACTCTGACTGTTGGATTTTGTTAATGATATAAGAATGCAGATGACTTATGTGGGTTTATTTTATAATCAGCAACTTTGCTAAAGTTGTGGATTATTTCTAATAACTTTTTAGTAGAATCTCTGGGGTTCTCTAAGTATACCATCATATCAGCAAAGAGTGATAATTTGGTTTCCTCGTTGCCTATTCTTATTCCTTTAATCTCTTTCTCAGTTCTTATTGCCAAAGCTAGCATTTCTAATACAATATTAAATAGTAAGGGTGATAGTGGGCAATCTTGTTTCACTCCTGATCTTATTGGGAATGGTTGCAGTTTGTCCCCATTACATATGATGCTTACTGATGGTTTTAGATAGATGCTGCTGATTATTTTAAGAAAAAGTCCATTTATTCCTATACTCTCAAGTGTTTTTTAATAGGAATGGATGTTGGATTTTATCAAATGCTTTTTCTGCATCTATTGAGATGATCATATGGTTTTTGTTAATTTGGTTATTAATATGGCCAATTTATACTAAACTCTTGAGTACTACTTCTTAATGGGGAAAAAGGACTCCAAGCTCTATATCCATGACTTGACTTCCTACCAATAATGAACACACTTAGAAAATAAGAAAGAGATCCATTTAGCCAAATAGATAGCAAAATAAAAATCATAGAAAATATACATATGAGAAAAGTGCCAGACAATATTCTTTGAGGGAATTCTCCTATTGGAAGTGAAGTAAGTTAGTGACAGACAGATAGACACACAGATTCACACACAGACACACAGACATAGACACACACAGACACACACAGAGAGAGAGAGAGAGAGAGAGAGAGAGAGAGAGAGAGAGAGAGATTTACAGAAGGAGAGACCAAGAGAGTAAGAGAATGAATTGAAACTTCACCCAAAGGGAAAATTCACCGGAGTTTCTATTATAACAAGTTGAGAATAAAAATATGATTGAGACTGCCAGCTCCTTTCATGAAACTTTTCCCAGTGTCTCTCCCCACCTACCTATTCCCTCAAAGCTTGAAGCCAGAAGAGAAATTTACAAAGGAATATTTACAACAAAAGATAATCACAAATATATAAATTTATTCCCTCAACATGCTGGAGGCAGAGTTCAGTTCACGGCATCCATGCTGTGGATAAATATACAGTAGGAAAGAAGATACAGGAAATAGTTGTTATAAAGAGCGAGAATCTTGCAAGTTTTAAAGAAACTGGCAGTCAATCAAAGATGGCCATCCCCAGTCACATGGTAGGGGATGCAGAGGGCTCCATGTTGGGCAATCTTCAAAGGTCATTTAAGATCCTCTCCATGTTAGGTAAACTAGGCATGTTTGGAGAAGTCTAAATTACACTAGCTAAACAAAGATAGAATTAGTTGCTTTGGCAGGTAGTGAATTCCTCCTCCATGGAGAAGTTCAAGCAAGGTCTAAAAGACTTTTTAGATATGTTGTAGACATTATTGTTCAAGTTGATTGGATTGCATAGCCAATAACTTTTCTTCCATTTCATAGATTAGCCCTGTTAGTCCCTTTAAAGCTTGGTCTGGATCTGGTCTCTGATTTAACTTTAGAGAATTGAGAGAATTTATTCCTTTATCTCAATAATTTGTATCTTTGCAAACATACACACACCATTACATACATGCATACACCATAATATTTAAAATGAATGATTTCAACTCTTATATTGATATTATATAACACAGATCTGTTATAGTCAGAAAAACCTGCCATCTATGTAATCCTGCATAAGTCTCTTAACTGCTCAGTGTTCTTGTTAATTCTCTAACACTGAAACTTAGAGAACAAGTGCTGTTTTGCATTGATACGGTGAATTCTATTACAAGAAGTTCTCTATACCAATGAAATAACAGTTCCAGTCCAAGAAAATAAAAATTACATTAATGTTGGCCTCCTGCTGTCTGATTTATTTCAGTAATGGGTTACACCAAAAATAATTATTTTTTTCCATATTCTTTTGCCTCTTCATGAATCCTTTTGGCCATCTTTTCTCACTCTGTTATGTTCCCACCCTTTCCCCCTCTTTGAAGACATTGTCTGCTTGACCAAAAAAATGTGCTTTATTTAAGTCTACTGAAACAAAGGAAATTAACCCATATGTCAAATAGAAAATAATAAACCACATAAGGAGCTTATTTCTTCTTTCGCACAGGAAGATCCTAGGATCATGTTCTCCTGAGCACAGAAAAAAAATTCCTTTTCTCTCCTCCCTATTCCATCCCTTTTATTCATATAGCTGATATATAAGAAGTCAAGTTCCAAAGTCAACAGTGTTTAAGAAGTACATGCCAAGACCAGGAGACAGAAGTAGTGACACTAAAATAGTGTTGCTAAGTATAAAAATGTTGGTAATAATAATTAATATTCAATTCTTAAAGAAGTTACAAAGTACTCTTTCTATATATCATTTGATTTTCAGTACAGTCCTGTGAAGTGGGTGTTAGTACGATCCCCATTTTATAAATAAGGAAACTGTGGCTCAGAAAGGTTGGGTGATTAGCCAAGATTACATAGTTAGTAAGTATCTGAGATGAGGAATAGAAAGTTAATCTTGTCTCTGAGTTCAACACTCTAATCACTATACCAAACTGCCAGCCTAGATAGAAACTTTGTAGTGAATAGTATCATGTGAATGTTAGATAGTACACATATAGAGAAGAGAAGGGTTAAGTACGGCAGAAAGAGAACAATACTGGAAAGAACCTACATTTGGCCCTGGCTCTGCCATTCAGTAGTTGTACAGTCTTGAAAAATTTCTTTAAACCCTTGTTACCTAACCACAAAATGTTCAAACATAATTCACTGAACTATGGATCATTCCATTGTTGCATGCTTCAGTTTTCCCTTCTGTCAAATGGGGATAATAATTCTCACAATTTTATTGCTATAGTCTCTATAAAGACATATTGAGAATATTAAATAATGAATGAATGGGAAAAACATTTATTAATGCTAAGTGCTACTTTCTGTGTGCAAAACATTATTGTAAGCTCTTGGGGATACAGAAACAAAGGAAAAACAAAACTTCCCCTTAAGGAGTTTATATTCTAACCAAGGAAGACAATATATGTATGTTCGTGGTGACCTATGAAGGATTTTTTAGTCAGGAAAGTCACAAGGATGGTGAGAGGAGTCATGGGCAGTTAATCTACAAAAGCTTTTGAGAAGCAATAATAATGCTGATTTGATTACCACTCTCAGAACCAGAAATGGGAAGGGGAGAGGGTACTGTGGAGTAACTTGGTCAAATGATCAATGTGGAGAAGCAGAGTTAGGAGTAGACTCACTAATCAGGACAACATGGGCCCTGGATGGGAATTGGCTTAGCTCCATTATGCTGTAATCTTTGAAATTCTATGTACTTCGAGAACAATGTTTCTATATAAATGTAAATAAATATCTATATTCTATATTTTTCAGTGCTTTGTTTATGTACCCTTCCTGAACTGAGAGTGCTTTGAATGCAAAATCTATACTTCTATGCATATACATGTACACATATACTACTATGGACCAGTCAGGATGGCCAGCTGACATTCCTCAGCAGGACATTTTACTCCAATCTACACAGATAAGAATAAAAAATATTACATCATTTCACTTGCAAACCTTAAGGTGAAAGGAGGATTCTAAATGTATATATTCAGACACATACATATTTATCTACCCATCTATATTTATCTGTCACTATTTCTTCATTCTAGCATAATACAAGAGGGCACTGAAGAGTTACATGATGGGTGTGAGAAAGTGGCTACATACAATCAATGAGAAACTTTAAAGAATAAGAATATAAAATGTCATATAAAATGTGATAGATAAAGAAGATGGACCGATCAGGTATCAGATAAAGGGATGACAAGTAGAATGCCCAAGCATTCCCTGGTATCTTCACAATGTCAAGAAAACTCAAGGAAGGCCTCCAGAATGTCATATGGACTACCTATAATGAACTAATTGAAAGACCTAAACAGGAGTCCTATAGGATGGACATACATGGTCAATTTGCAATCTAGACTATGAAGGTAAAAGCGATCAGAAATTCATTTGAGTATTTGAGAAAACACAGAGAATGTAGAAAGCATTTGATAAATATGAAATATGTATTGACTGATTGTTGTTGTTGTTTGCCCTTCATTCTTGAAGAGGAAAAAAGACATCAGGAGGATGATGTCTTGACTTGCAAGTGAATTGAACTTGAATGAGGCAGAGCTGTGAAAAGTCATCAGCTTCAATCTTTCCTCCAGAATTATAGGAGCCCAATCTTATGTCAAGACATAAGTCAAGACAATTGATGATGGACCCACTGTGTTGTTTAATTCTAGATACAAACAATAGTCCTATTGTGACACTTCTTTGAAAAGTGGTGGTGCTACAACTATCACTTTAAAAAGCAATCACAAAGGCCTCATTTCCAAAATATATAGAGAATTAACTCTAATTTATAAAAAAATCAAGCCATTCTCCAATTGATAAATGGTCAAAGGATATGAACAGACAATTCTCAGATGAAGAAATTGAAAATATTTCTAGTCATATGAAAAGATGCTCCAAGTCATTATTAATTAGAGAAATGCAAATTAAGACAACTCTAAGATACCACTACACACCTGTCAGATTGGCTAAGATGACAGGAAAAATAATGATGATTGTTGGAGGGGATGTGGGAAAACTGGGACATTGATGCATTGTTGGTGGATTTGTGAACGAATCCAACCATTTTGGAGAGTAGTTTGGAACTATGCTCAGAAAGTTATCAAACTGTGCATACCCTTTGATCCAGCAGTGTTACTACTGGGCTTATATCCTAAAGAGATTATAAAGAAGGGAAAGGGACCTGTATGTGCACGAATGTTTGTGGCAGCCCTCTTTGTAGTGGCTAGAAACTGGAAACTGAATGGATGCCCATCAGTTGGAGAATGGCTGAATAAATTGTGGTATATGAATATTATGGAATATTACTGTTCTGTAAGAAATGACCAACAGGATGATTTCAGAAAGGCCTGGAGAGACTTACACGAACTGATGCTGAGTGAAATGAGCAGAACCAGGAGATCATTATATACTTCAACAACAATAATATATGATGACCAGTTCTGATGGACCTGGCCATCCTCAGCAAGGAGATCAACCAAATCATTTCCAATGGAGCAGTAATGAATTGAACCAGCTATGCCCAGAGAAAGAACTCTGGGTGATGACTAAAAACCATTATATTGAACTCCCAATCCCTATATTTATGCCCACCTGCATTTTTGATTTCCTTCACAAGCTAATTGTACAATATTTCAGAGTCTGATTCTTTTTGTACAGCAAAATAATGGTTTGGTCATGTATACTTATTGTGAATCTAATTTATATTTTAATATATTAAACATCTACTGGTCATCCCGCCATCTGGGGGTGGGATAAGAGGTGAAAAATTGGAACAAGAGGTTTGGCAATTGTTAATGCTGTAAAGTTACCCATGCATATAACCTGTAAATAAAAGGCTATTAAATAAATAAATTAAAAATTAAAAAATAAATAAAAAACAATCACTTACTTCATGGAATATTATTACTTGGACAATTAATGGCCAGGTGTTGGTAACATCCATGTTATTTCCCTAGAAATCTGATGAGATCAGATTTTTGACAATAATGTCCACTATGTTTCAGGTACATTTAGTAAATAATCTGGAAACAAAACAATTGGAATTAAGGCCTAAATAAGGATGAGGAAGGTATTTTAGGAATGATGCCAGCATTACTGGAATTTCAAATCACAATGGAATTGGAAGATGTCTAAAAGCTTGTTTTATAGATTATGAACCTGAGAATAACATGTTTCAGTGGCAGTGGCCTGGAGTTAGTTTTAGCAGAATCATTAAGTATATCTGGGATTGGGATTCATCATTAAAGTAAGAATATATTTAAGATGAAAAACTGGTTCTGTATGTCATTGGCCTGTTGGAAAGAAATAGATGCTTTCAATTTAAGAGACAATGAGGTGGTACATTGTGGAGGAGAAAAAGATCTCACAAACCCAATGACTTCTGAGAAGAACTAAATGTTAGTCGAAGTCTCTGTTAACCACAAAAGCTTGTTTCTTCCCTTTCCCTCTCCCAACTAGAAAAGAGCTTCCTTCTCTTTGCCTCACACTCTCCCAGTCTCCTGAACTCTGCTATGAGGGATTCAGAATTTAGCAGTTATAAGACTGAAAGAAGAATTTATATTGGCCTATCTGGGGCAACTTTGGGGAGTTTGGAACTTCTGCTTTCTCAGGCTTTCTACTGACACTGCCTTGGGTACCTGGCTTTGGTGACTAAGTCTTCTACAAGGGTGGGGCTAAAAGGGTACTACTGCTTGAGGGCAGAGCAATGTGGGAAAAGTAGGCAAGGAAATTGTTCCCAATGAAAGAAAACTAGTCTTCCACAAGATAGGCAAAGTGCACATGAACCCAAGACTATGGTTCAAAACCACTCTTCTTTTTTCTCCCTGGGCCAACAGTTTTGAGTTGTATCTTCAACTACTTAGGGAATGAACACTCACATCTCCCCAATGAACATGGATCCCTGTGGGGTGGAGGCTAACTCATATGCCCTTATCTATTTTAAGAGACTAATCTATCCCAAGAAATGACCCTCTCTTTCTCCTGGCTTCTCAGGATGACCAACTGACATCTCTCAGCAGGACATCTCACTCCTTTCTACACAAATAAGAATGAAAAATATTGCATCATTTTACTTATAAGCCTCATTGGAATATGGTGAGAGGAGGGTTTCCTATCTTCCAGTTTTATCTGTGCAAATATGAACTCCTGAGCTAATTTATAAACTACTTCAAATGGTTTAGATTTCTAGGAAGGCATAATCTATCCTTCTTCCTCATCTGCTCATACCTGCTGCCAGAAATTCTACCATTAATTCCTTTAGGTTTAGGAATTTAAATTTTCTCCTTAAAATTCAAATTTTCCTTGGGAAGGATAATTCATTAAGCCATTTTCCCATTGTATAAGTTTTAGGATTACTTTCCTCCAGGTGAAAAGATCCAATGAAGTATTTGAAATCTGGATCCTGAAAGGAGGGTGGTGGTGAGAGAGAGAGAGAGAGAGAGAGAGAGAGAGAGAGAGAGAGAGGGTGTGGGAAAAGGTTAACAAAAGGGAGACTGGGTTCCCAGAAGACTTCTTCATCTATTTCATAACTCTGATCTGGACTGGTCTTACCTGTCTATTTACAGGCTCACCAAATGCCGAGAGGCACAGTAGATTTTAAAGTCAAGGCAAAATGTCATAGGAATCTGATTCAGACAAGATTCTGAGAGTCAAGCATCTTTGCAAGCTTCTTGGTCACCTGTCTGTATTTTCACCAAGACAAGTTAATTCTCTAAGAAACCCTGACTGCATATATGGATCACAGGATGCCCCAATATGACCTTGTTTATAGGGGCTGTCAAAGATAAAACAGCTCCTTTTCTGAGGCAATGACAAAAGTCCCTGACCCCGGTCAAAGCCCAATGCATCTCCAACAGTATAGGAAGAAGGAAGAAGTTACCCATAGAAGAAAGGGTTGCATTCTTCAAATTCTGTGGTCCTGCCAGACAATCACAACCCAGCACACCTTAGATTTGGAACAAAAACAACAAACAACTTGATTATCTCAATGAGTTGCACCAGTTAGATTGGCAGAGATAATAACTAACAATGACTGGTGCCTAATCATGCGTTTTTAAAGTGCTTACCAACAACTGAAAGGACAGATGCTGATAACCATACTCTTGACAGACCCTTATCTGTTGATTTTTAGCTCCAAGGGTTCTCATCCTATAGGTAGATTATTCCTCTCAAGGTGGCCCTGTGATTAGAATTACTTCCAGAAAAGGTTCAAACCCATTGTCAGATATACACTTTGAAGACATTGTGATAATCTACCATTTTGCAAAGCCCCAAATGATCACTTTTGGAAATAGCAATGTAAAGCATGCTAACAGAAAAGACCAATGAAAGTAGGACTGGGAATGGGTAAAGAACAGAATGAGTGGGGAGGGAGCATCAAGTGAGACTCTAGAGCTAGAGGACCATCATAATTGAACTTTGAATAGAATGGGATCACATTTCAGGGCCTTAAAAATCTCATTTGAGAGGCCATTAAGACAAAATTTAGGCTGGGTAAGCTCCCTGTCAGCTACTTCAATATCTTGTTAAAAACTTACTGTAATATCCTCAGGAAATAGCCCTGCAGCAATGTGGTTGCACTGCAGTCTGGAGATATTACTGACAGTCGTTTTAATAGATTTTTCCTCAGCTCAGCTGCAGTCCCCCTTAATGAGCTGTACCCTGGAGCAGCCTTTCAGACCTACTTTTAGTCATCATACTTTGGATTTGCTGGGCATTTTTCCTTCAAAGATATATTTCAGCATTTCCTTGTTCATTCTCACGATTCCATCTCAGAGCAACAATGAACCCTGTCTGCTTACTTAACCTTGGATGGGGGTCGTTTGATTGTTGATTGGTTGCTTGGTTTATATTTTTAACTAACACATGTACATACAGCCCCAAGGCTCTTAAAAATAGGGAGAAAATTTTAGAGCTCATTAAGGTCAGATCTGGGTTTAGCTATTGTGGACAGGGCAAACATGAATCCATTTGATCTGTGTAGCAGAGGTAGAAGAAGGCTCTTCCCATAAATTCCACAGGCTTTTCCAGTAGGAATTAAACATTCTAGCTCCATTTTTTTCTCCTATCATATCTATATCTATATCTATATCTATATAAATTTTTGAATGAAGTGTCCAATTTTAAAATTCTCAGAATATTAACATATTCTTTCTGTCTAAACAGAGAAGGTGATTGTATTTTCTAGGGAGAATTTTGACTACTTCAAGTTATAATCTGGAGTTTCTCAAACCATTTATTATCCCAGTGAGGGCCAAAACATGGAAATAAAGTGTGAATATTCATGTTAATTTCATATGCTTAAGTATGCTACTAGCTACAGACACCATTCAAGAATCACAAAGACAATCAGTTAATAAACATTCATTGACTGCTTACTATGCACCAGACACTATGCTAAGTGCTGGGATTACAAAGAAAATAGTCCTGATCTCAAAGAGCTCACAGTCTAATGAAGAATATAGCATGCAAATTAACCACACACATACATATGTAGCAAATTAGAAGGAGGTAGGAACTGGGAAAATTAAGGAGGGCGTGCTACAGAAGGTAAGGTAAGATTTGGGCTGAGTCTTGAAGGAAAACAGGAAGTCATAGAAAGAAGTGAGGAGGGAGAACATTCTAAGTGTGGAGGATAGCCAACAAAAAGGTTCAGATTTGGTATATCAAGTGCAAGGAACAATAAGGAAGTAATATCAATGGATTATAGATAGGCAGAAGAAAGTCATAAGAAGTTTGGGAAGATAGGGAGAGACCTGATTATCAAGGGTTTACAAATTCCAATAAGCATTTTATATTTAATCTTAGAGGTATAAGGAAGGACTGGAGTTTACTTGGTAGGAGTTGATATGATCAAACTTCTTTAGGAAAAGCATTTTGACAACCAAATGGAGGATAGACTATAGTGGAGGGAAACTTAAGTGAGGGAGACCAATGAGAAGACTGTTGAAATAATCTGGGCCTGAGATGATGAACATTGGTATCAAGGTGGTATCTTTGTGAGTAGAGAGGAGAACACATATCAAAGCAGTTTTAAATATAGGTATTTTTCGAGAAGAGATTTTCTGGAATAAAAACCTGGGAATGGCCTTGAATACAGGGAATGCATAGATCTAAAAGTCTTAATGTAGTTTCAGTCTTTTATAGTTTAAAATAAGTATATACCTGAATACGTCTATATTTTTCTGCTATCACCAAAGATCAATGGGCCTGGAGCAAGGACCTCTGGATGTGTCATTCCTTGGCTACTGGGAGCTGTATGAACTTGGAAAAGTCACTTAACTTCTCTTAACTTCATCTATAAAATGGTGATAATTATATCACTACAAGCATCAAGTAAGATAATAAATATGAAGTCATTTTATAAGCTATAAAAATGATGTAGGCTATTATTATTATCATTGCTTTAATTTGTTGAAACATTGGAGGATTGCTTCAATATTTCAAAGATAATGTTTTTGTTGGTGTGAACATTCCTGCCACTGATGAAAACTGCAGGCTCTCTCTGACTTAGAACAATTTTAGATAGTTCTTGGCACTGGAGAATTCATCATTTGGCCACCAGATGGGTATTGGGACTCTGAACTTTCAGTCTGAGGCTAGTCCCTGGAGATTAGGATTGTACTTGGAGCCTTCCTGCGTTGCAGGACCTGCCAGAGCTTGCGATATCTTGGCAGAGCCTTTAAGAACTGAGGGTTATTTCCATGCCATGATGAAGCATTAAAGCCAGACTTTAATAGAAGGTCCCTTCTATTAGTACTAATATCTCATGTGCCACAAGATGAACTATGCTCTGCTTTTGTCTACAAATGGAGAAGTTGAAGCCCAGAGGGGTTATAAATTATACAGGTGGAGTCCCCTCTCTATCTAGCCCCTAGAAGAAATGTACCTTCTGACCCATAAGAACTGGAATTAGGCCAAGTATCCCAGGAACTATTCCCAACCAATAGTTTCAGCTTCTTCCCAACAAGTGAATAGAGGCAGCTCTTTGAGCGTCACCAATTAGTACAACCTATAAATTAGAGAGCAGAGGCCTGCCAAATTCTTGCTCACCAGCTTCCAAAGTTACTTTGATGTGTCTTAACCTGTTCTGTGTAATTGCTGTCTGAACTACCTTTAGAGTAACTTCAAAACTATTCCAAAATCCTCAATGAAATTGGAGTTGTATTACAAGCACCACAAATTCCTAGGTATGAAATGTTGGGTTTGTTGTCTCCTTTGGGGCTACCTCCTCATCTGAAAAAATTAAAGAAGAACATTCTTCGTGACAGGGATAGGCTGAATTTTGTGGTGATGTCATTTGTCCCTAATGAGTTTCAGAGATTTGGTTCAGAATTTTAAGTTAGACTTGAATCTTTCAAAATCTTCAACTTTGCATTCTTTTAGCAAAACTTGTCTTAGAGTGGGAGGGAAAAACACGAAATGAGATTTTAAAAGGCTTTAAAAGAAACCCTCAATTCTGCTTTAACCCATAATTCTGCTTTAAAACTATTTCCTTTTCAAGTGGTTTTGAAAAGGAAATAGTTTTAAAGCAGAATTATGATAGTTCAGTGGTTTTTAAAATAAACATTTGATCATAAAAAAGGGGAAATACATGTGCAAAAATGTAGCAGCCCTTTTTGTAGTGGCAAGGAACTGGAATTGAGCAGATGCCCTTCAATTAGAGAATGGCTGAATAAGCTATGGTATATGAGTGTGATGGAACATTATTGTGCTGTAAGAAATGATCAGCAGGACTATTTCAGAGAGGATTGTGGGGACTGAGTGTGGATCACAACATGGCATTTTCATTTTTTGGTTGTTTTTTGTTGCTTGCATTTTGTTTTCTTTCTAATTTTTTTCCTTTTTGATCTGATTTTTCTTATACAGCATGATAATTGTGGAAGTATGTATAGAAGAGTTGCACATGTTTAACATATCAGATTACTTGCCATCTAGGGGAGAGGGTGGGGGAAAGGGAGGGAGAAAAAAAATTGGAACATAAGGTTTTGCAAGGGTGAATCTTGAAGATTATCCATGCACATATTTTGAAAATAAAAAGCTTTAATTAAAATAATTCATATCTTAGAATCTCAAAGTTGAAAGGTCATCTTGTCTAATCCCCTGTTTATGGTACCAATTATTTCTAAAACTAGAATTCAGTTTAATAAACATATCTTCAATACCTTCAACATGAAAGGATAAAATGATCCCTAGCCTCAGAATCAGAATATCCAGTCAACCAAGACTGATAACTTATCAGCTATATGATCTTGGACATCCACATAACCTATCTAAATCTCAGTTTTATTATCTTCAAAATGGGAATAATAATACCTCATAATGTGGTTCTGAAGAGAGTGCTTTGTAAATTGTAAAATGTTTTGGTGCAAACCCAGAGGTTTAAATAACCCTAAACATTTAAGCTTTAAAAATCCACTTATTTTGCATCTCTCTGACCAAACTCTCAGAATGCAGACCAGTAAACAATATTAATCTGTTCACATGGCCCCTATTAACACTAATTGAAGCCAATATGATTGTAATTTATGTGTGGCCAGGACAGTTTTCTGGCAGGAGACAAAACAGGACATTTCAGAGAACCCAATAGAAGTCAATTTGGCCATAGATTTTTCAGATTGTTTAATACAGACACCAAAACCAAATGAAGTCCAGGGGTTACAACTGCAAGACTAGACCAATGGTTTCTTATGTAGCCTTGGGCAAGCTACATCATCATACAATCCTCAGTTTTTCCATCTGTGAAGTGGGATAATAAAGCTTCCCATCTACCTTATAGGGGTGCTGAGAGGATTATTAATGAGCTAATTTTCACAAACCCCTTTGAGGTACTTGGATGAAAGGTGCTATTTAAATGGAAAGTGCTTATTAGTCTGTTAGATGACATTCTGGTCCCCACTGAAGATTCTTTATTATCATGTAATTAAGTCCATCTGCTCACTGCCATCCCCTTGATTTTTTTTTTTTCAGACATAGTTGGTTATATTCCAGAAGGACTGAAAAACATGTTGTTCCCTGGGACAGAAGAAGAGTATCACAAAGTGCTACTGTGTGGCTACTAGGCTGTTAATGTAGACCACACTTGATTATCTGTGTGAATGAGACTGAGGATTATTTTGTAGAGATAATTGAGAAGGACCAAATAATCTGCAGACTGCTTCTAAGTAAATAGTTATAAACTTCTCCATTAAATCTTTTTATCGAAGGAGATTTCTTCCTACCCTTTTATATGCTCACCCATTCCCAAGAAATGTGTCTGTTCCTGGAGCACAGAGGAGAATGTTTCAGTTCTTGCTAGAACAAATCTATTGGCAGTTGAGGTTAGTGGATGACACCTTGAATGCTGGCAATGTGTAAGACAGATTCAGGACAAACAAAGACACAAATGAGTAATACGTTGGCATATGGTGAGAGGTTATAATGTACACATGGAACTTCTCTTCCTGTATGCGAATTTGGTAGCAATTTAATCAGCCAAAATTTGCACTCTTGAATTTAAAAGGAGGAAATGGAGTTTGGGCTTGCTTGATAGGAACTTTTCAATGTCGGTAATCATTTTTCTTGTGGGCAAAGTGAAGATTTTTCCAGTAGGACGATATGGCAAAGATACTGTGAATAAGATAACAGTAACAACAAAACACATATAAGGGCAGCTAGGTGACACAGTGAATGGAACACTGGCCCTGGAGTCAAGAGGATCTGTGTTCAAATGTAAATTCAGATGCTTATTAGCTATGTGATCCTGGATAAGTCATTTAACTCTGTTTGCCTCAGTTCCTCATCTATAAAATGAGTTAGAGAAGGAAATGGTTAAAAAAAAAATAGCAATATCTTTGCCAAGAAAACCCTAAATGGGGGTCACAGAAAGTGACATGACTAAAACACTCATCCAACAACAACATATGACTTGTATGATATATTCAATTTATTATTTTTTTTGGCAAGGCAATTAGGTTAAGTGGCTTGTCCAGGGTCACATAGCTAGTAAGTTTTAAGTGTCTAAAGTAAAATTTGAATTCAGGTCCTCCTGACTCGAGAGCCAGTGCTCTATTCACCAGGCCATTTAGCTCCCCATATTTAATTCATTTAAAAATAGTAATGTCCCTGAGTTAGATACTGAAGATACAGATATATAAGATCTAATAGTAAGAGATAAGACAGACACGCAGATAAGTATGATACAGATTAGAGTGAGCATGATGAACTCCAGTCATTAGCCTCATCTGCTTCCCACAGCAACACTGGACTACCTCCCTCAATCTCACAGCTTTGATAGGTAAACTTTGGCCTTTTTTTTGCTGAGAACCAGTTGCTATTTGATGCTATTCTGACTACACGTTTTCCTACCCAATCCCCTGCTTTCTAAATTTTCTTTATATATTAGCTTCCTTAATTAGAATGTAGGCTTCTTGAGGGCAGGGACTCTTTTCTTGCTTGTATTTATGTTCACAATTAGTCTAGTGTTTGGCACATAGTATGCATTTAATAAATGTTTTCTCTCTCTTCCTCCTTCCATCTCTCTCTCTCTCTCTCTCTCTCTCTCTCTCTCTCTCTCTCTCTCTCTCTCTATTTCTCTCTCTTTTGTCTCTGTCTCTTTATCCCTATATGTCTCTCTCTAGTCTCTATCTCTGTCTCTTCATTTCTCTGCTTCTGTCTCTCTGTCAGTCTCTGTCTCTGTCTCTCTCTCTTTTTCTATTCCTCTCTCTGTGTCCCTGTCTCTCTCTGTCTTTCTCTTTCTCTCCCTTTCTTTCCCTCTCTCTCTGTCTTTCTTTGTCTGTCTGTCTGTTTCTGTCTCATATGTTTATAAAAATAAGAGGCACTTCCTTTTGGAGGATATTTGGAAGAATGCAGAACTGCATTCAAGAAGCCAAATGAGGGGCAGCTAGGTAGTGCAGTAGATAGAACATCAGCCCTGAAGTCAGGAGGACCTGAGTTCAAATCTAGCCTCAGACACTTAACATTTCCTTAACACAAACCCTGGGCAAGTCACTTAACCGCGATTGCCTCAGCAAAAAAAGAAGACAAAAAAAAAAAAAAAAAAAAAAAAAAAAAAGAAGCCAAATGTAAATGTATTTGAATGGTAAAGGAGATGTTGAAAAAAACAACACCAGGGAAGCTAGGAGTAATGTTCATTACTTCTGTTCCTATAACAGAAAATGTTTAAAAAGCCTGGCATGATGTTTTTATAGTTGAATATTTAAAATGAGTCCTTTCCTAGAAATTCTACAAATAACCCTATTATCACTATCATCGTTATCAAGTTAATTAGTGACTATTTTAAAAATGCTATTAGAATTTAATCATTTTGTTAGCTCCCATTTGAATCTGGAAATACTTAGATAAAAGGAATTTTTTATTGAAGACAAACTATTTTTCCTCTATATAGTCTTTCAAGAGCATTCGTTAATTGTCATACAATTTGCTATTCTCTACAAAGGGAAATGATCTCTCAACTGATATCCTACCATTTATGAAATGTCATTTTAAAAACGTATATAACAAGGCTTTCATTTATGAGAATGCTGTGATGGTGAGTAAGTAAAAGCCTGAATAAAGTGCATCTCCCAAGAGTGTCACCTTTTAGCCTCTGGGCTAACCTTGGACCCCAAATAAAATGTTCTCAACTGTATTCTCTGCTGTTCAGCCTGCAGACTGACTCTGTGTCAGGGCTGAGGAATGTGTAGTCTGAGTGGCTTGTCTTTGAAGCTGTGCATGGCTGGTTGTTCACCTAATCTTGACATGTCACAACGAGGTTTTCCGGCTACATCTTACTCAGAGGAAGTGACTGACATACCTTTCAATTTCCAGGTAATGTTCATACTTCTGCAGCAGTCTTATTCATGTAGCATTTGGGAAGACTTGCTAACTCATTTGGATTAAAATTAGAAATTTTTAGGCCATTGGCTAGTGATCAATGGCCCTGCGGAGTGATTTTGTATTCATTGGTGTCACAGACACTCCTCATTTCTGTTAATATTTGCTTCTGGAGAAGCCTTTGCAATCACATCACCTTTGCTACCTTTGATGGCTCATTCTCAAGTCACTAGCAAATTTCATAGGATCTTCAGAGACTTCTTTTATCCTTCGTAAACTCTGAAGATTATGAATATTTTTTCTCTATCTTTTTTTTATACACCTCCCTTCTCAACTTTGCTTCCAGACATTGAAAAATGATATGGTGGAGCCAAAATCCAACATGAATTCCGAAAGAATTATAGCATATCAGAGTTGGAATAGAATCAATTGCCATCTAATGCATTCTATACATAAATTTTCATAGTCTGATAGAATTTAAAGTATGGCACCTAGGTAGCAGAGAGCTGGACTGGGAATTAGGAAGACCCAAGCTTAAATGCAGCCTCAAATGCTTCCTCTTTATTTTAATATTGCTAAATCACTTTTCCACTCAATCTCAGTGTCTTCATCTGTAAAATGAGGGTAATTAGATGTGATGATTTATTTTAATTTAAATCTATGATCCTATAATAATCCAATCTGTGCTATGTTCCTCTGACTTCCTGAAGCAGTTCATTCTATACTTTTGAATAGCTCTAGTTATTAGGATTTCCCCCTTTTTCATCTAACTTTGTATCTTGGTCACTTATACCAATTATAACTTGGTCCTCTTAGTCCAAACAGTGCAAGTTTTTTGTAACCCCTTTGTGATTAGAGCTCAGTAACCTCTTTTAGAACTCAGTTACCTCTAGTGAAACTATACAATGCTTAGTGATTCAATGTTACCAAGTGATAGGGATAAATTATGTGCAGGGTTTATAGCACAAGTTGGGGAGAGGAAAAAAAGGAATGAACATTTTCTATGTCAAGCAAAGCAAGAAATACCTGATTAATAGATGAAAATCATAAAGATCTGAAGTTGATAGATTGGGACTTGGTTGTTTATTGGTGAAATTTAAGCAAAATACTTAGATAAGCAGGAATTGAGATAAGTCATTGTTTTGTGGAAAGACTGGCAGAAGGCTGAGACAGCTAGAGACCAAGAGCAATCAATCAGGCAAGGTAGATATGAGCCAATGTTGTCACAGCATCAATGTTAGCCCAGTGATCTAACTGCTTGAAATGAAAACAACTATTTTTCTTTTATCTCTGATAGCAAAGGTCTTCTTGTGGCAATCTTTGTGAGAGTCCTTTAGATGAGAGGTTCTTAAAAATTTTTGTGTCATATACCTTTTTGACAGTCTGGTGACCTCTCCTCAGAGCATTGTTTTTAAATACATAAAATAAGATTAAAAGGATTATAAAAGAAATCAGTTTTATTGAACTAAAGATGTATTTTTCCCACCCAAGTCACCTTAGAAAACATCCATGTGTGCCTTGGAGGACTCCAAACCTCAGGTTAAGAATTTTTGCTCTAGATCTTAGAGGGTCCAGATCTGTTGAGGTGAAAACAAATATTGGGGGGAAAGTGGAAAAATTGGAACACCAATTTATTGTTGGTGGAATTATGAAATGATCCAGCCACTTTGTAGAACCATCTGGAATTATGCCCAAAGAGTTATTAAACTTCCTATACAGACAAGATTAGAAGGAAAGTAGAAAACTAGGAAAAAATCTTTACATCCAAAGGTTCTGATAAAGGTCTCATATTAAAATATATAGAGAACTGACTCAAATTTATAAATATAATCCATTCTCCAAATGATAAATGCTTAAAGGAGGTCAGACAATTTTCAGATGAAGAAATTAAAACTATTTCTAATCATGAAAAAATGCTCTAAACCACTATTGATAAGAGAAATGCAAATTAAAACAACTCTGAGGTACCACTACATTCCTCTCAGATTGACTTATATGACAGGAAAAAATATTGGAGGGGATGTGGGAAAACTGGGACACTAATACATTGTTGTGAACTAATCCAACCATTCTGGAGAGCAATTTGGAACTATGCCCAAAGGGATATCACACAGTGATAGTCTTTGATCCAGCAATTTCACTACTAAGCCTGTATTCCAAAGAGATCACAAAAAAAGGGAAAAGGACCATATGTGTAAAAATGTTTGTAATGGCAAGAAAATGGAAACTGATTGGATGCCCAACAGTTGGGGAATGGTTGAATAAATTATAGTATACAAATGTTATGGGATATTGTTGTTCTATAAGAAATGATCAGCAGGATGGTTTTAGAAAAGCCTGGAGAGACTTACATGTACTGACGCTAAGTGAAGTGAGCAGAACCAAGAGAGCATTGTACACAGCAACAAGATGCAATGATCCATTCTAATGGATGAGAATCTTTTCAATAATGAGATGATTCAGGCAAATTCCAATAGACTTGTGATGGAGAGAGCCATCTGCAGCCAGAGAGAGGATTGTAGAGACTGAATGTGGATCACAACAAAATTTTTTAATCTTTTTGTTGTTGTTGTTGTTGTTTGCTTGTTTTTTGTTTTTTTTTTCTCATTTTTCCTTTTTGATCTGATTTGTGTGTGTGTGTGTGTGTGTGTGTGTGTGTGTGTAGCATGATAATTGTGGGAATATGTATGGAAGAATTACACGTGTTTAACATAGATTAAATTACTTGCTGTCCAGGGGAGAGGGAAGGGAGGGAGAAAAATTTAGAACACAATGTTTTGCAAGGGTGAATGTTGAAAACTATGTTTGTATGTATTTGAAAATAAAAAGCTATTATTTAAATATAAAGAAATAAATAAAAATAAACTGCCTATACTTTTGACCCAGCGATACCATTTCTAGATCTATTTTGCTAGAACTTTATTTCATCAGTGGTGCTGGGGTAAATATATTGGCAATGTAAAATCTGACAAGAGGAGAAAGAAAAAAAAAAGAAAGAGAAAGACAAAATGAAAGAGAGAAGAGAAGGAAATTAGAGAGTTGATGTGACTTTAGTCACCACTTCATAGGTTTAGTTTTGCAAGGCTAATACTTCAGTAAGAGCTTATTTCTTCCTAAGTACTATAATTGAAATTCAAATTTCTGGCAGCACCAGATAAATAGTGGTTCCATAGACTATGTCTGTGTATACAAATGGTCTAGGCTTTCTCCAGGAGGGGAAATTTAATGCCTTAAAAATACAATTTAGTCAATTATGATTTTTTACCCCCCAAAATCTACAAAAACCAGAAAAAATAATTACTCATGTCCATACTTGATACTAATGTCTAATAAAAGAAAGTGATATAGTATTTAGAATAAGATCTAAAAAATACAAATATATAGGTACAAATTAAAAACCAATCTAAACTTCAAGCATTTTAAATTACTATTGAATCTAAACTATTTTTTATTCTGGTTTTTTATGTCAGTCATCTAGAATTTATTAAGTGAATACTATGTTATTAGACATTGCTAGGCTGAAAAGTTTTATTTTTTTTAATTAATACAAATCTATTTTTATTACCTCCCATCTACTACATACCTGCCCCATATGGAACGAATATATGTTGTTACAAAGAAAAACAAATTATTTGTAACAAATAAGCACAATCAAGCAAAATAACATCTTTCATTATCCATATTAAATATATATATATATATATGTATATGTATGTCTCTGCATCTTGAATCTATATCCTTCTTGTTAGGAAATAGGCAATTGCATGCTTTATCAGTCTTCTATACTCATGAATGTTCATCATGTTGATCAGCGTTCTTATGGCTTTTAAAGTTATTTCTCTTTATAGCATTGCTATTATTATATAAATTGATTTCCATGGTCTTCTTATCAGGTTTTGAAAGTCTTCAAAACTGTTTTTGTAATATTGATCTTATTGTATAATTTCTTCTTCAGCATCTGCTTGTTTTACTCTGCATCAATCCATATGTCTTTTTATGTCTATTTGAAATATATTTATTCTTTTTTTTTAGCAAAGTAATATTCTATTACATTCATATAGCATGACTTGCTTAACTGTTTCCTAACTGGTGGTCATTTCTTTAGTTTCAAGTATTTTACTATTATAAAAAGATATACTATAAATTATACTTACTCTATTTCAAGAAGAAAAGATTAGTTATCTATCACTTAAGCTCTGGATAATGAAAAAAGTCTTACATAAAATTCTTCAATTACTTTTGTGCTTCAGTGTAATTTAATAACAAAAACTCTTAGATACTTATTTGCAAATTATCAGTGAAAATTCACCTTTTATAGGCCAGGGCACATAAAATGCCACCAATATACAAAGGTATCCAATGCTATTTAATGCCATAAGCTGATTACTCCTAATAAAACATAGCTTCAGAACTACTTTAAGCTTTTGAAAAAAAACAGGCTTTTTGAAAACCAAAAGGGAAATAAGGAAAGATTTATAACTCAAAACTTTACATGTGCCATCAGTCTATCTCAATAAACAGTCAAAAGGGTTTTTTTTTTTTTTTAATCATCACATAATAAGCCGACAGGAAACAGAGGACACCTGTATGTACTCTGATGGGGCATGAGGAGGAAGTACCCCTTCCATTGCACATGCCTATAAAAAAAATTGATGAAATTTCATGAGAATTAGAATCAGGCAGGAAATATTGCAGATTCATTGAGAACTAGGTCCTCAGTGGTTATTCTTCCTATTATACATATGCATACATATGGTTTCCATTACAGAATGTAAGCACCTTGAGGGCATGAACTTTTATTTTTCTCTTTGTTTTCCTAACATCAAAGTGTGTATTATAAGAGAGGGAGTAACCCAACCATTAGATATATCACACTCAAACGAGAAGTTGGTATAAGGAATATTGTTAGTAGCCACTTTTGTTTGCGTCTGCTACCTTCAATGATCCCAATAGCAAAGAAAAGGTAGCTTCTGATTTGTGAAATTTGACTATTTTAACTGGAGATTTGCTCTATCTTTTCACTAAATACTCTTGGCAGAAGCTAATTAATGTTATTTGATTAAATGATATTGAGAAAACATATAAAGGAGTTGTAAATCAGTCATTGAAATTGGATAAATCACACCAAATTAGAGCTTTGGTGTTATAGTACTACAGAAATACTTTTACCTTTTCAATATTACTCCTAGAACTGAATGTGATCTGCTGGTTTGATTTATGAGCACAGAGTCTTGGGAGGGAGAATGAACCCAGAGCTCTTATGCTATGAATAGCTTCCAAGTTAATAAAGGTAAGCAAAATAGCATACTGCATAGCCATATAATAGGGACAGGGACAAAACTTGTGATTTCATTGATATAGGGGAATCTTAGGTGCAGAATTCCTGTACCCAAACAGGTCAGCACTTTGTTTGCAACTTACAGCTTTGGAGAGTTATCTTTAGCACAGGAAGATTAAATAATTTGCCTAGGATCAAATAACAGACTTGATATATGTGGACTTGAACCCATAAAACCTTGACTTCAAGAGTGGTGCTAGATACTCAGGTATCTAGATATATTTGATATATATGTTTATGCAAGAACATACAACATGTCCTACTTATAAGGAGTCATGATATCATAAGAAATGCTTATAAAATGTACATATATATTTTGAAAGTGATCTTGGAATTTTGAAATAATAAACATGAATTATGAAGATAACATCAAAATAACAGATGTGTGGGTAATTAAAATATGTTCTGAAGCATATGTATATTCAAACATAAAAACATACATTTGGGGTATTTTGTATAAATTTATATGCATTTCCATGTACTTGGATTATATATATTTAGAGAAATTGATGCTCCCCAAAACTTATATTTGCACTTTTTCTAAAGTAATTGGTGTTCAAAGGTTAGTTTGTGTGATTTCCTTACAGTTCACTTCTGACAATAATCTCAAAATATGTCTATTTGAACAGGGTAGACATTGCAGAAACAAGGAAATGTTCAAATCAAGATTTGACTGCAAAGTGAGAGGCATTCTTCCCAAGCATTTGAGAGGGCTCAGACCCTAGGTTTTTGGGGGAGGGGAGGGGAGAGACTGCAATGACAGCTGGTGAGTTGTGGTCATCTCTGTAGAACCCATCATCCCTTCATGGAAACAGAGGTAAATTAGCAATTCCCTAAGGTCAGACGCTGTTACATCTTTCCCAGGATTCTATTTGCCCTCCACCCACAGCAGGAAGGTAAGCAAATGCCCCATGTGTTGTCTTCACTCAAAGAGCCCCCAGTGTCCTGGCCAGAACTGGACGGACACAACCACTACCAAGGGGCAATAATGGCAAACTCGGGAGGAAGTTTTGGCAAGTGGTGGCTAGATTCAGTAGGAATTTAGATCAAAAGACTACAGCTGTGAGAGGACTTTAGTGGATTGAGGAGGGGTCCTGTATACTGTGACTGGAGGGAGGACTATTCCTTTAGTCATCAGAACCGAAGCCAGAGAATTCTAAAGAAGTGATAAGTGTAAAGGATATGATCACTAATGGTTGGAATACTTCGAACAGAAGCAACTGAACATTAGCACTTCACCTGGATTGGAGAGCCCAAATCCTGGGAGCTTGCTTTAGAAAGTGTTTGTTTTGTTTTGAATGTTTCAGTCTTCATTATTGTTGCCTCCTTATGGATTCCCTAGCATGTGGCACTCCAGGGGTTAATTGGGCTAGCTGCATTTACATAGGAATTCCTGAGTAGCACTAAATCATGCTCTTTATCCCTCTGTGTTATAGGAGAACATAAACGGTAATCAATACAACAGAGATAATATGAGCTCAGCACTGGAGAGATCTGGGTGGTTTTTCCTTCTAAAGCAAAATGAGCAAGTCAGATCATTTTTTGAATCCCAAAAGCATTTATTTACATCCTAAAAATACCACATTGGACATTTATTTTTGTCATAGATACACAGGAAGCAAAACTCCTCTTTGGCTGGCAACCAGACCAACAACTAACTCATGTAATGACACCCAGTGAGTGAGAGATGAAATCTAAAAGAACCCCCAGTGACCTGGCTCCCAGTTCAGTCTTTTGGAATTGTTCTAGAATCCATGAAACTTTTAATCAACAGGCATTTTCTTAGGTTGTGCCCAATACTATTCTAAGTACTATGGGGAATATAAAAGAAGCATAAGGCATGGTCTCTGTCCTGGAATTGCTTGCTGTCTAGTTGAAGAGCTAAGGCAAAAATTCAACCAAGCAATAAGTATTGATTGCACACCTACTGTGTGCTAGAATTGAAACAGAAGTAAATATATGAGCCAATAAAACATGTTATATTACAGGTCCAAAAGGATTTCAGAGAATGGAAATACAATAGTTTAGAGTAGGCAGGGAGAGCTTGTTGGAAGAGATTGTTATCAAGGTAGCTCTTGAAGAATAGGTAGGATTTCAATTAGTGGCAAAGGTGGAGAGAGCATTTCAAGCAGTGAGAACAAAATGAACAAAAGAGACAGAAAGGTAAAAGTACAGTGTATTTTGTCCAAAAAGGTTGCTCTTATTAGAGTAGGCAGAACAGTGGAAAATAGGGTGAAATTCAAAAAGTGGCATTGAATGCTAGACTGTCTTAACTTGAAGATGATGTTCTAACTACAGGAAATAAGAAAATTTGGAAGCAATACTAGAGAGGAAGGATACTCAATCCGAAACTTTATATGTATGGGACATTTAAATAATAGTTCATTGGTCATTAGAATTGAAAATTCAGGTAAGAGCGAGCCATTAAACTAGATGATAATATAGGTTAGAGAGCCATCCCTAAGCAGAAAATAACTAATACTATGTAAATGAATGAGCTTGCTGATTAAGTGAGGGATTTATGAATTAATGAGTATAGGAAATTTCATGTTTTTTAAAATAACTTTTTATTGACAGAACCCATGCCAGGGTAATTTTTTTTACAACATTATCCCTTGCACTCACTTCTGTTCCGATTTTTCCCCTCCCTTCCTCCACCCCCTCCCCGAGATGGCAAGCAGTTTTATACATGTTAAATAGGTTACAGTGTATCTTAGATACAAATATGTGTGCAGCAGTTCTCTTGTTGCTCAGGGAGAATTGGATTCAGAAGGTATAAATAACCCGGGAAGAAAAACAAAAATGCAAGCAGTTTACATTCAATTCCCAGTGTTCTTTCTTTGGGTGTAGCTGCTTCTGTCCATCCTTGATCAATTGAAACTTAGTTAGATCCTCTCTTTGTCAAAGAAATCCACTTCCATCAGAATACATCCTCATACAGTATCGTTGTTGAGGTATATAATGATCTCCTGGTTCTGCTCATTTCACTTAGCATCAGTTCATGTAAATCTTGCCAATCCTCTCTGTATTCATCCTGCTGGTCGTTTCTTACAGAACAATAATATTCCATAACATTCATATACCACAATTTACTCAACCATTCTCCAATTGATGAGCATCCATTCATTTTCCCGTTCCTGGCCACTACAAAGAGGGCTGCCACAAACATTTTGGCATATACAGGTCCCTTTCCCTTCTTTAGTATGTATCTCTTTGGGGTATAAGCCCAGTAGAAACACTGCTGGATCAAAGGGTATGCACAGTTTGATAACTTTTTGAGCATAGTTCCAAATTGCTCTCCAGAATGGCTGGATGTGGTCACAGTTCCACCAACAATGTATCAGTGCCCCTGTTTTCCCACATCCCCTTCAACATTCCACATTATCTTTCTCTGTCATTCTAGCCAATCTGACAGGTATGTAGTGGTATCTCAGAGTTGTCTTAATTTGCATTTCTCTGATTAATAATGATTTGGAGCATATTTTCATATGGCTAGAAATAGTTTTAATTTCTTCATCTGAGAATTATCTGTTCATATCCTTTGACCATTTATCAATTGGAGAATGGCTTGATTTCTTATAAATTAGAGTCAATTTTCTATATATTTTGGAAATGAGGCCTTTATCAGAACCTTTGACTATAAAAATGTGGAAATTTCATGTTTAAAGAAAATCCCTTTTTCCAATGCAGGTTCGTGCCTTCTCTACAGCTTATAGTGTCCAGACCACTGATAGATTTAATGATTTGTTCAGGATCACACAGCCAATATATGTAAAAGGCATGACTTGAACTGCCTGGTTCTGAGGCAGGCTCTTTATCAATTATATCACGCTTCAAACAAAGTGATTTAGAGAAATGAAATATCAGCCTCAAAATGACATCTATAACATTCGAAAGAATAATTTTTATGTAACTCAATGGAAGGTTAGGTGGTATAATGGGTAGGGCACTAGGCTTGGGATCAGGAAGACAACTTTGTGAGTTCAAATCTGACCTCAGACACTAACTGTGTGAACCTAGGGAAGTCACTTAGTCCTGTTTGCCTCAGCTCCTCATATGTAAAATGATCTGGAGAAGGAGATAATAAAGCCCTTTAGTATCTCTGTGAAGGAAACTTCAGAATGGGGTCATGGAGAGTTGGAGGTGACTGAACAAAAACTATAACTGAGAAATATAGACAATATTTTATGACAATAACTTAAAGATATAAATGAATGATAAACTACAACTTTACAAGGAATTATAAACATTTTGCATGCTTCTCAGTTTTGTCTTAAATAAGATGTTCTTTTGACAAGTAAATTAACTGAAACAAAATAACAAACAATTTCCAGATTTGGCAGTAAGTAGGCACTTAAAAATAATTTTGTTATCATTCATTCAACTGCTCTACATTCCAACCAAATTAGAGTAGAGAAGTTGATTATTTCCCAAATTCATCATGCAATTTTTCACCTGTACTCATTCACACAGAAAGTTCCCCATATCTTGAATTCACTCTTTCCTCATTTCTACCTGTCAAAATATTTTCCTTCCTTTAAGGCTGAACTGAGGTATCACCTCTATGTAAGGCCTTTCCTGATTCCCCCAAATGAATACATTTTCTCCCTTTTCAAATTTCATTATAATATATTATCTGGAACTTTTTTTTGCTTTCTCAAAATCTATTCTGCCCGGTTATATGCAATTTCCACTGTAGAAGATAATGTCCTTGAAAAAAAAGTTATTTTTAAAAACTTTTCACTCACATAGAGGAGCAGATAAGTGCTAAGTAGATAGTACTCCGGGCCTGTCATCAAGAAGACTATGATCCCAGATGCTTCCTTAGCTGTGTGGCTGTGCCATATTGTTTAAATTCTATTTGCCTTAGTTTCTCAGCTGTAAATTGAGGATATAACAGTGCTTACATTGTAGGGTTGTTGTGAGGATCAAATGAGAAAAAAATCACTTAGCATAATACTTGCCATACAGTAGGAGTTATATAAGTGTTTATTTCCTTTTCTTTCCCCTTAATAAATGTTTGTTGAATATAATGGAATTAGATATTTCAAAATATTAGAATTGAATTGGATTTTTATGTGCCAAATAGTTGGAAGTGTTTGGAGATATAAAATACAGAAAAGAGATAGAAAAGAAAGAAAACTGACAAAAGAATGTTAAATTTATTCAAGAGTAGGTCAATGGGTGGCCTTTGTCACTGAATCTGTGACTTTGTTGAATGCATTATGTATATAGAGCCCCTTGCAATGCAAAATGAAGGTAAATAGAGTTGGATTTTAGTAAGGATTGGACTTGGTGACCCATAAGGTTATATTTTATGATTTTTTGATAGGTAGTAGAGGCTCGTTATAGGTTTTTTGAGCAAGGAGACAAATAAGGAGGAAGATCAATTTAGCAATAATGTACAGGATGGATTAGAAGGGAGAGTTTAGAGGCTGGGAACCTGGCTGTCCTACATTTCACATACGGCACTTGAAAGAAGAGTTTCCTAGAAATAAAGGTTTCTAAATTTTGAAATCTTACAGGACCATATCCTCTTGCAAATGATTTGTGACTTATTTATTCAGAGTATCCTTTAAAAACTATCCAGGAGTAATGCAGACAATCATCACTTCCCCCTATATTAAATAGATTACAGGGATGAGAAATTGGTTTGCCTGCCCTTTTTACCATCTCTGTTTTATGTAGCCTGTTGACAGCAATGTAACAAGAAAACTAAAGTTTTGAGTTTGCTCATACTGCTGGAGTGAATTGTGGAAAGACTGCTTACGTGGAAATTATGATGAGTTGATTAAAACTATCCAGTGATACAAGAAGAAAAAATACCTTAAATGGTCACATATGAGGTCTCAGATGAAAGTAAAGAATAATTTCCTAATGACATTGTAGAACACCAGAACAGAAATAGATTTAGTGTTTCCTTTGGACATCTTTGGAGGAGGCATTTTCTTCCAAGGTTTAACTCTGTGTGAGTCTGCATGGAAGTCTACCCCCCCCCCATTTTGCAAGTAATCATTTGTAAAAACACAACCAAGTTTCTTCTTTCAGAGTCTTTATTTTACTGGATTGAATACATGGGGCCAGGGAATTTTCCACCTGCTTGTTCCTGTTGAGAATTATCTTGTTTGGAAATATTACTGAATTTGCTTATGCTGCTGGCAACTTCATAGGGTGAATACCACTTTCCTTCAAACAGGAAACTGACCATGCAGTTTCAAAACCAAAGACTAGGAAATAAAATGTCAAAATCCATCAAATCTCAATTCATGATAATCAATCTTTAATTCTATAAATAAATTCTCAATATAGAACCTGATCATCACATAACCCCTCTGGGCAAATGTAATTCTTAAAAGCAAAGCTGATACAATGGATAAAAATCCCAGTTCAGAGTCAGAAAGGGGGAGGAATTGAAGTCATGATTCTAATACATACTAGCAGAATGATGCTGGACAATTCCATTCAATTCAAAAACATCTATGAAGTAGTTATTATGTGCAAGGCACTGTCAAAAGACAATCCTTGTTCTCAAGAAGCTTACAATGTAATGGATAAATCATTTAACAGTACCCTGCTCTATTCTCTTTGACCATAAGTTGCAGAGCAGGTGCTGTTATGAATTAGTAGAGATAGTATCTTCCCTGGAAATTATAGTAATAATAATAGTTAAGTTTTATAGTACTTCACACATATTATTTCATGTTATATTCATGACAATCCTAGAGGGTAGGTGCTATTATTATCCTTGTTTTACAAATGAAGGAACAAAACCTGAGAGATATTCAGTGCCTTACTCATAGCCACAGCTAATAAATGTCTGCAAAAGGATCTGAAATAAAGTCTTCCTGATTTCCAGGAGACAGCTAAGTGGCACAGAGGATGGAACAAGGCTTGAAATCTGAAAAACTCTTCTTCTGTTCAAATCTGGTCTCAGACACTTGCTAGCTGTGTGATCCTGGGCATATCACTTAACCCTATTTGCCTCAGTTTCCTCATGTGTAAAATGAGCTAGAGAAAGAAATGGAAAACCACTCCACCCCTATCCCCAGTCAAATCCAATTCTCATTGGATTTCATTCTGAAAGCCTGACTCAGCAGTCAGTGTTTCAGAGCTTCCAGTTCAGATTGTCACCTCTACTTTAACACTGAATATAATCCACAACTATAATATTTTAGGCTGCAATTTCCAAGTTTTCTAAAAAGTAATAGAAAATAGTATGCCTTAACGCAGATTTCTATGAGGTTGAAATAAATTTTAAAGGGGAACTAGAATTTTTCTTTTTCTCCCAATTATCTTTATGTTTTTATCTGTTTGCTCCTTTCAGTTCTCTTCAATAGCACCTGTGTTGCTGAGCCAGAAAAAGCTTCAGAATGGGACTGAGAGAAATGAGTTTAGAAATCTTTTTTCAGTGAAATTTGCAGCTATCAGCTCATCTAGTTGTTTCTCTTATTTAAAAAAATCATATTTTTCTGAACATCTGTGATTTTTAGTGTTGGCTTATTAATGTCATAATCATGTTGCCTGAAAATGTTCTTTAGCTCTTCTTCCTATTCCACTACAATGTATTAGCTATAAATCTCTATAGTTAGTGATTGGTTTTGGCTTGTAAACAATTTTAAAAGTCATTTAGTAATTTCTCAGAATAACTTTGTAAGAGCTATGAACTGCAGGACCTCTCAGAGGTCCAATTGCCCCTGGTGCTTGCCTTGCCTTGCCTTCTTAACAGCCTAAATAGATCTTCACACAAGTTGAGATTAGTGTAGAATAGTGGCAAGAATGAGTTTATGATCAGCCATTAGCAAGGCATACAGGGATAAATGGCATCCCCTAAAGACCTTTCCATTTAAGCCTGTATGTAGCCTTTCTGTGACAGCATTCTGCAAGACCAATCACCACAGAAGGAAGACATCTGCCTAACTCTTCTCCCAAAGGCAAAAAAAAAAATTATGCCATCAAAACTTGTGGGAACCTGTTCCGTGAATTTATCAATTTATTTGTTAATTTATTTATAAATTAATTATTTTTATTTTTTTGATCTTTCCTCCTGGTAGAAAGTTAGCTTCTTGAGAGAAGATTTTTACTTCTATCACCTCTGTCTATATGACTTTGGACAAGTCACTTTGTCTTCCTTAATTCAGTGTCCTCATATGTTAAGTGAGAGAATTGAACTAGATATTATCTAATGTGTCTTCCAGGTCTAAATCTATAGTGGTAATGTCCAGGATTTTATATCTCCATTGTAGGTGTTCAATCAATATTGAATTGAACTATAGAGTAACTCCCTATAGATATATAGATGGAGGAAAGCAGCCAAACAAACTCAAAACTATGTACTTTCATCCTAGCTTAAGACCATCATCCCCAATTAACATAATAGTTCCAAAATTTGGCATATGCAATATAATTTCCTATTAACATGAAATAGAGCCTGGTGCTGAAGTTCTGATTGCTAGTTACAATCCTGTCATTAGCTAGAGGGTAATGATTATAAATATTTTTTGATTAGTTGTCAATCACGTAGCATCTCTGAACCTCAGTTTCTTCTTCTGCAAACAAAAAGTAAGGACACCTGCCTGGACTATTTTATAAGGTCAAATGAGACATTGTGTTGGAAAATTTTTTGATGACTATAAAATTGTTATACATAGATAAAATATTTTAAGGCTATCTTTACAGCTTATCACTTCTTTAAGAGGAGATTTTCCCATTTTTACCCTATTGTAAATTAGAAAATAAGACAAATCTTAAATATCCTACTTCAGTAATAGAAGAGGTGTTGTGTTCAACAATATACCATTATCAGTCACATAATCATAGGCTTTTATAATTGGAAGGGACCTCAGGAGTTATCTACTTTACCTAACATTTGAAGAAAAATTATATCATAATCTAGCATCATATTCAAATGATTTTTGCTTTGGAAAACTACTTTTTGCTTGGAAAATTACTCAGGAAAGAAACCTGCCACCTCCCAAGAAATCCATTCCACTTTAGGGCAACTGGAATTGTTAGAAAGTTGCAAGCTTAATTTTCTCTCTCCCTCCCTTCCTCTCTTCTTTGTCCTCTTCCTCTTCTTCTTTCTTCTTTCTCTCTGTCTCTGTCTCTCTGTCTCCCTCTCCCCCACCTGTTGTTCTTAGTTCTGTCCCCGGGGGTTAAACAGAACAAGTCTCAACTGTCTTCCATATTACAGAATTTCAAATACTTAAAAAGAACTATCATGTTCCTACCTCCCCCTGCCAATCATCCAGTTTTTTGCTTCTTTGGGCTAATGTTCCTCAGTTCCTTTAAATGATTCTTATATGACATGGACTGAAGGCTCTTGATTACTTTGGTTGCCCTCCTCTGGTGCTTTTAGGTCAGGTTTATCAATGTCCTTTCTAAAATGTGGTGCCCTAAATTGAACCCAATACTGTAAAGGGGCTCTGACCAGGGCAGGGTACAGAGAGTCTATCAGTTCCTTATTACTGGTAGCTTTTACTTTCTTAATGCATTCTAAGATTTCTTTAACTTTTTTTTTTTGCTGCCATATTACAATGTTGAGTCACATTGAGCCAATATTAAAAAAAAACATGTTCTTTTCCCCTTGATTACTATCTAACTATACCTTTTTTCGGCTTATACTTATGAGGTCAATAGTTTGAATCTAAGTTTTAGGATTTAGATCGATGACTATTAAATTTAATTTTATTAGATTTGGTCCAATAATCTAAACCATAAGATATTTAGGAGTCCTCACTGTGGTTCATTGTGTTAGCCACCCTTTCTAGCTTTGTGATATTTACATATGAAGAGTACCATGGCTACCCATCATCATGTAACCTATTCTCTGAGTTGTGTTTCCAGGAGGAGGGATGGGTTATCCCCAATCCTTTTGACAAGCATATTATATTTGCAAAACAGCTGTCTGGGATTAGGGGTATAGAACATGCCTATGGCGCAAGGATTTTCTCTATATGAAGCAAATGATCCCACATTGGGATCAAAATGAAATCTTAGCCTCAACAACTACCCTATCATAATGAATGAAGAGCAGGTTTGGCGAATGACATACCAAGTGCCAGACTACAATATAGACTGACACTCATTTCAACTCATTTATCATCACTTCCCTTGTCTAAACTCAGAGGTAGAGGCTTAATACCAGACACAGCTGCTATCATAGATTTGCAAAGATCTGCTTTGAATATTGACAGTAAGGGTATTGATGATGCTTTCAAATGTGCCTGGGCATGTGGTCCCCTAGCACTTAATTTAGTGTCTCCTACTGGACTGAGTTTTACTTTTAAATATAGTCAAGACCATGAATTCCACCACTGAACTCCTAGAATATTCCACATTAATTTATGAGAATCATCTAGCCTCCTTATCTGCCAATTCTTCCTTAGTATTTGTAGAATAGACATGTCTCCTACCAAGACAGATAGAAAGAAGAAGAGATATATTTACCTTTTGTGAAAGAAAGCTATTATAGTTATTTAGTTCTAAATATCTCAGAATTTCCTAATATGAAGCTCACATTCATCCAAGAAAGGTCAAGGTAGTTAGAAGGAGAAAGAAGATACCATTTTCAGTGGAGACTAGAAAATTTCAGAACTTGTGTGAAAAACACTTTCCACACAATTAAGGATTAGTGTTTGTTGAATCAATGAATGACTGATAGGAAAGGAAAGAAGCCAGGAAAACAGTTCAAATGAAATCTATTTAATTGAATAACCTTATAAAAATTAGCTAAGAACTCTAAACTTAATACAATTGAAGTGACTGCAAATTCTGATGACCCCAAAATCAGCGATTGTCATTATCATAGAATGTCAAGAGATTGCCTTAGTCAAGGCTCCCCTTTCACAGATATAGCAACTGAGGACTAGATAGGGGAAGTATTTGCACAAGATCACAGAGTTAATGAGTAGTGAAGCCAAATTAAACCCAGATCTATTAATTCTTAGGCCAATGTCCACTTTTTACTTATTTTTTTATATCAAGACTTTCTGTTTCATATAATGAAGGATTTGTAACAATTTGTTATTATTGCTTTAGTTAATTTCTAATGGTAGGCAATTCCTGTGTGAACTAATCTAAGAAATAAATACAAAATCCAAACTTCTTCCAACTTTTCAGCAGAAACATGACTGAAAATGTTGGTACCAGGACAAATTCATTTAGTGGTGGAGCTATCAGATGATGTTTATAATGATTCGGTGGTGATGAAAAAGCCCACTTTTTCAGGCTGGCAGCTCTTTTGCCTCTTTCTGAATCAATCACAGACTACTTGAGTGAAAAATCCTTTTCCCTGCTACTACTTATTAATCTCTTATCCCCATTCACCTCAGTTCACCCTCTCCCCATCCTAACTTGTACTTCTTTTGCCTCTGCAATGTCATCCAACGTCCTCCACTTCTACTACCATTTTTAATATCTTCCATGCTTTAGCACAGTGGTTAGCATAGAGCCTTTTCATGTTGAACAATTTACCATTAGTGTAATATCTGACTTTGATGCAAATTCGATACATATTAAACAAATATCATAATATTTGTCCTCTTAGAAGGATTTCAACAATATGCCTGAAAACATCATGCTAAAATGCATGGGAGCAAGCACACAGCATTGTTTCACTCCCCTGGTTACTGAGAAAGCTCAAGAGTGTTGTCCATTGTCCAGAATCCAGGCAAAAATGCCATCATGAAATTGACATGCTATACTGATGAACTTCTCTGGATAACCAAATTTTGTCATAATTTTCCATAAGCCTTCATGATTGACAGCATCAAAGGCATTGTTCATATTTACAGATGTTATATGAAGACTTCTTTCTTCTCCAAGCATTTCTCCTGAAGCTACTGAGCAGCAAACACTATGTAAACTGTTCCTCAGATTCTTCTGAAGCCCCACTAGCTTTCAGGTAGATGATCTTCTTCCAGCCATAGGATTAGCTTATTAAAGATGACTCTGTCAAGAATCTTCAATCCATTCCCTTTACCTTTAGGAGATGGACAGTGGAGGCATCCTTGAACTCCTGGGGCATAACTTTCTCTTTCCATATAATCTGGAAAATTTCAGTCAGCTTTTATATGAGCAAAGGACTCCCTTGTAAATAGACCTTGTAAATCCCAGCTGGAATAGAATCAGTACCAGAACTCTGCCACACAAAAGTAGCCTAATGGTCTTCAAAATCTCCTCTTTAGTTCGAGCTTCAGCTAGCTAGTGATTGATTTCAATCTGAGGTAAATGAGTGGCTTCAGCATTGATTGATAATGATCTATAGCACTATTCAGCCCATTTCAGTGAGATATATGGCCTTATCACTAATCAATGTGGCTCCACCAACACTGAATAGTTGAGATGCACCATAGATCTTCGGTCCACAAATAACTTGCAGTGAATCATAAAAGCGCTTGGGATTGTTTCTATTAGCATAAAACTGAATTTCATCTGCCTTGTTACTGAGTCCAGAATCCTGTATCTCTCTAAGTTTCTATTGTACTTTCTTTTTGATAGAATCGAATGATACATTCTAACAAATGGATGAATTCTTCTGCTGGTGCATCCTGTAGAGGGAACATTGGTGCATGACTTTTTCCTTACAGATGATTGTGCAGTGTAGCACAATATAGCCTCCAGAGCTGAGATGCAACAAAGTATGAATAGAATTCTCTGCTGCTTTGCTAATTTTTGCCTAACAATTAATACCAAGAAAACACTGGTGTTCCATCAACCAGCATTATGCCATCTATATGTGGAACCATTAGTTACAACAAATAGAGAAGTTTTGAATTCTGTGGATAAGTTCATTTACCTTGGCAGTATACTTGACAGGGATGTCCTCATTGATAATGAGGTTGCTGAACTAGTTTAGTGTTTAGGAAGTGTGAGAGGTAAGGCATTAGACTGACTACCAAACTGAAGGTCTACAGAGGAGTTGTGATGACCCCATTGTTGTATGTCTGTAAAGGCTGGATAGTGTACAAGTATCATGCCAGGAAATCACTTCCATTTGAATTGTCTTAGGAAGATTCTGAAGATCACCTGACAGGATAAGATACCAGACACTGAGGTTCTTTCTCAAACTAAACTGCCAAGCATTTAAATTCTACTTCAGAGAGCATAAATCCATTGCTTTAGCCACATTGCTCAAGTGCCAAATGCATGCTTGACAAAAAGACTATTTTTGAAGAACTCAAACAGAGAGAGTGCTCACAAGGTGGTCAGAAAAAAAGTATTACATTCTCAAGATCTCTCTTAAGAACTTTAGACTTGATTATATGACATTGGAGATACTTGTGCAAGACCACCTAGCTTGACACACCCTCATCAGAGAAGGTACTGTGCTTTATGAGCAAAGCAGAATTGAATTAGCTCAGAAAAAATGCAAGATATGCAAAGTTAGAGAATCTACCCCAAATGTTTACAGGAACTATTTGTGTCTGACCTGTGGCAGTGTATTCTGAACTCTGATCAACCAACGTTGGCAAATTAACTTGAGCCTAATATAGTGATGTATAACTTTGGTCCTGTTCAAAAACAAAGGATAACAACTGACCCACCAACCAATTGGCACACAATAAAGTACTAATAAAGGTTTGTTGATTGGTTGGAATAAAAAGAGCCCTACTGACAAAAACAAAAATAACCCAAGATGGCATCACTAAAAAGATACTGCCTTCTTTGCTACCTTCTTCAGTCAGCAATGGGTGTACTTTCCCTCATTTCTTACTAGCACATTGAACCTGAAGCTTCTCTCTCATTCTTCCTTTCTCAAGAAATATATCACTTCACTGAGTCTTCCTTTTAACATATGCCCCTGTTCATTTCCTTGGGGACTTGAATAGACATATTTATGTCTACTCAAAAACTTTGGCCTCATCATAAATTAGTCTCTTCTCCCCCTAACATTCTATGAGGCAAGAGGGTAGGAAACGATTGACCAACCTCAAGGTAGCTCTAGAGGTGTCCCTCTCTGAGGCACTGCATGGAAGCTCAATGTTTATCTCTGGTCTATAAGGCAACAATTGTTAAATAAGAATCCTTCTATCTTCTCTGATAAGTCTATTTCTCATCTACTGTACTCAGGAACCCTGAAAAGATACAAGTACACCATATTTGTATCTTGTTACATCAACAGTCATGAACCTCATTCTCAACCTCTTCCTGGGGTCACTCTCCCCTGCAACCCTTAAGGAGACAGATTAATATTAAAACAATGGAATAGAGAATAACCCATTCCCTCCTCCTCATTAGCTAGTAACCTCACTCCATCCCTTTCTCCTGAGACTACTTTTCCCTTTAATCTTGCTCCTAATATGGCAGAGGATATAATAAGGTAACAGAACTGAAAACTTCAGACTGTAGCAAAAAGGAAGTGGTGATGCCCCTGGATGTCAGTATCTATGTTAAGACTCAAAGTGCCCCTTTTCTAGTTACAACTCTGATCTCAATCTTCCTGCTATGTACAAACTTAAGTTCCAGATGTGGAGAAAAATCGTAGATCATGTAAAAAATCAAAATTGCTCCCATGATACTTTCCATAATTTGATTCTAGAAAAACTTTTAGATCAAAGATGACAAGGTGATATGTATATATAATCAAAAAATATAATTTATGAAAGTGTGTGGTCAGACAAGAACTTCTAAAGAAAAATATAGTAAACTTAAGATTTAAAGGCAGAAGCAATTTTAGGTTTTATCTAGTCCTTTCTTCTCTGTGAGAAAATTGAAATTCAAAATAATAAAGCAAAAAAAAAAAAAAAAAAAAAAAAAAGAATGAGCATCAGCCTTGGAGTAAGAAGGACCTGAGTTCAAATGTAGCCTCAGACCCTTGACATTTACTATATGTGTGACCTTGGGCAAATCAGTTGAGGCTCCAAATTTCCAAGTCTAACTCTAAATCTACTGTTCTTTCTACTGTATCTCATTACCCTAGATAGCCTGGGACGTGGTGGCAAGAAATGAGAAAGTTGCTGCTCATGAACAGGTCAATTTTGAGTTAAAGATAGAAACATAAATAACAGATTTTGAAAGAACATTGAAAGCTACAGACAAAAGAACAGTCTTCACATGTACATATGGGAGAGAGAACTGTGGGTGATACACTGGGCTTTTCCACTGTACCTGCTGCCCTCACAGATGTCAGCTGCTGCAGGCTATATTTGTGTGTATAGCTTGGGGTGCACAGAAAGTCTGAGTGGGAGGAATGTTTTTAAATACCATTCATAATGAGGGATGTGAAGATTGAATAGTTCCCTGAAGGTTTATGAATTCACTTTTTAAAGCCCATTTAGAACTAAGCTAAATTATCTTGATCTCTTAATATTTCAGGAAAATTCTAAATATATTGTAGTTATAACTATGTGCACATATATACATATTCACACACATATATAACTATGTCTATACTTATGTCTCTTTGTGTACATATATTTACGTATGTCTAGACCTAAATATATATTATCTATGTGAGTTCCTTATATTTATGTCTTAGTTTGTACAAATTTCTGTATCTATATTCACATATATCTAATCTATAACTATATATACTATATATATAACTACCATAATCTGTATCTACATATATCTGATCTATAGGTATAACTATACCTATATTCATATATATATATTTCATCTATCTTTATACAGATAATTTTAACTTTGGTTGTATTTTATCTGTATTTATGTCTCCATATAATTATAGTTATATCTATATCTTAAGTGCTATCTATTGTTACTGTATTTGCATGTATATTTGTATCTGTAGAATTCTAACTGTAGCTGGTGCTGGAAGTGGAATTCTAGAGCTGAAACTATGTATCTATAACTGTATCTATATCACTATCTGTAGCCACAGTGGTAGCTGGTACTGCAACTATGGCAGTTATGGACAAGAGGAGCAGGAGTTTCTGATTCTTCTTTGCCACTTTGGCCACTATGACATTTTCATTGTGTGGTAAATTTTCATATGGCTCCTCGTCTTTCAAGCTTACCATCATTCCCCTTTTTCTTAATGTATAGTCACTCTCCTGCTCTTACTTCCACTCCAACCTTTCAGCCTGCTTTGCCATTCACCTTTTCTAGGTCACTGTAGCATCAGGAGATGCTTAGGAAGAAAAGGAAGATACCTAGGATTTGATTCTGCCAAAAAAAAAAAAAAAAAAAAAAACATAACAACAACATGGCAATTGAATACAAGAGGTTTGGCTTTAATCAACCAATCGCTAACGTGAATTCAAGGAATTGAAGAATAAGACCCCTTTCTTCCCTTCAACAACATTGAAACATTCAAAGGAAATCCCAGGAAGCATTGATGAGAACACTAATTACTATTATGACATTTAACTGGTTGTCAGCCTCATTCCAAGTGTAACATTTATGTTGAATATCTCATTATTTCCGTATGCAGTTGAGGCCAGAGACAAGGGTCTAGTGAGGTCCTACAGAAAGAGAACAAGGATTGCCAATGCTATGTCTCCATGGTAGCACTGCTAATCTGGCAAGATCGCCAAGCACACACAGAGGAGGAGAGGTTATTGACAAAGCTATCTTTGATACAGGGACTCTGCAAAGAGGAAAACAGTCCAGGAAATCCATTTCTAAAGGATGTTCTAACCCTTTAAATATAGCCTTTGCAGAGAAAGGGAGACTTTGAGGTAGTGGCGGTGGGGGTGGGGGCAGAGAAGCATTCCATTTTCAGGAGAACTTTTTGGTTTGGCCTGGGCTTGTTTTTGTTATAATGCTCTCAAATGGCACTGGCAATCACATTAGTGATTGTGCTCATTGTGGCCACTTCAATCAAGGCTTTTTGTTTGGGATCACCTGCCTTGCTTCATGGCAGTCTTTTATTCTATGGGCTGCTTTGCAGAGATCTAATCTGGCCTCGTGTTTAAAGAAGTGAGCAAGAAAGCAAGAGGGAAGAGATACCACTTTTCTCATGCATGTTAGGGTGGGCAAAGCACACGTAACCCTACCTACCTAAACAGAGAGCTAATCTCTGCCCAGAGTCAGTTTACTCTAGGATGAAAATAAAATAAAACTCTACTGTCTTTAAATAATGAAACAATAACACCGAATAAGTGTGTGTGTGTGTGTGTGTCTATTCATTAGGTCAAATGACAATGACTGGCTGAATTTATGGGAAATAAAATTCAATGGGAAAAAGTTTGAGACTAAAAAAAAAATCAATTCTACAACAAGATCCCAAGTAATACAAATAAACAATCTCATGAAGAGATCATATAATTCAAATTCACTCTGCATATTCCTTTGGGTTGAAATCAGTTACTGAATTTTGTATAATGAAAATGCCATATTGTACAAATTTGAATGCATTGAGTACTTCATGGGATTCATTATTATTTCTAATTGGGCATAGTTGTCTACATACTAGGGTGAGTAAAGTTGAATAGGCAAGAGTTCACATAAAAAACTAAAAATTCTAGTGCACCACATGTTCACATGAATCAACAGAACAACCTGCTAGCTAAAAAGTAAATATAATTTTAGGTTACATTCATAGAAGCATTAGAGATCAATTATAAGAATTCCCTTGTCTCCTCTCAAAAATGTTCAGAGCAATGGAAGTGATAAACTTATTGTACTTTATCTTAGGCAGATTACATATGAGCTTTTTTTGAAAGGATTACTAAGCTAGGCAAATGTAGATACAGATAGAATTTGATCATATTAGCTAAATTAGCATACTGCTTAATTCAGCTCATATTTTTTAGCATTTGACAAAGTTTCTCACACTATCTTTTTTCCTGAAAAATTTAGGTGGACTTGAAACTGATTAAGTAGGCATACTCAAAGTATAGTCATTAATGCTTTCATGTAAATTTGGAAGGAGCTTTTTTAATGGAGTGTCCTCAGGACAGGTGCTTGACCAGTGCTATTTACTTTCTTTTTTCTTTTCTTTTTAAAAAAATATTTAAAATTAAAGACAAAATAAGAAAAAAATCAAACAGAAAAAGAATGACAGAAAAAGGAAAAAACAAAACATTGTCATGTGCTCAGCAGAACATCAAGGAAGATTCAAAATATGTAACAATAAATTTCCATTTCAAGAAAGCATATATAATAATAGAAAACATTATATTCATGACTGTTCATCTTTTTTTGCTTCCTTGTAGATGATTCTTTTGCTCTTTGTTATGCACTTTTTACTTCATTCTTTTTTCCCTTTCATCTCCTCCCATCTTCCCAAGCTATATTTAAGCATGGATATATCTATATATACATTTACATATATACCCACCCACATACATGCATTTATATGCATGCATGTACACATAGTGTATGTATGTATATATATATATATATACATACATGTATGTATATATATATATATATATATATATACATACATACACACATACACATTTACACATGCATGGGCATGCATCAAAAATAATATTAATATGGCTAAGAAGTAATGTAGATTTCTCTCTTGATTGAATCTTTAAGTGACTGAGATCAATAATTACTAGCCCTATTTTTCTTTTAATAAGTTCTCCGGTTTTATGCTGTGTTTGTATATATCTCTTATTTCCTATCCCTGTTAACTCTTCTACTTTAGATCTACCCCTGGACTTGCCTTGCTATTACTTAACCTCCCCCTTCCTATGGTTCTCTCTATTATCTTCTCCCCCCTTCCATTTATCCCATTCCCATTAATCTACATATCTTATCCCTTTCCTATTAATCTACACATCTTGTCTCAAAAACTCCCTTCTACATCCCATTTTATCCTATTCCCTCCCCTTTCTTTCTTTCTTTTCTTTTCTATTCTTTTCTTATTTTTTGGTGAGGCAGTTGGGGTTAAGCAACTTGCTCAAGGTTACACAACTAGGAAGTGTTATGTGTCTGAGATCAGATTTGAACTCAGGTCCTTCTGACTTTAAGACTGATACTCTGTCCACTGCACCACCTAGCTGCCCCTCCCCTTTTATTTCTTTATAGATTTCGGAGGATGTTATTCTCTTCATCACACACACACACATACACACACATACATATACATATATAAATGTGCACACATATATTGTGTGTATGTATTGTTCCCTATTTAACCTATTTCCAATGTAAATAGATTTTTAGAACTAGTATAGCATGATTACTATTTTAGCATAAACAATTTGTCTTTGCTGAGTCCCTTGAAATAAGTGTTTGAATCTAGCTCAGTTTCAATTGATCAAGGATGGGCAGAAGCAGCTACACCCAGAGAAAGAACACTCGGAAATGAAAGTAAACTGTTTGCATTTTTGTTCTTCTTCCTGGGTTATTAATACCTTCTAAATCCAATTCTCCCTGAACAACAAGAGAACTGTTCGGTTCTGCACACATATATTGTATCTAAGATCTATTGTAACCTATCTAACATGTATAGGACTGCCTGCCATCTGGGGGAGGGGGTGGAGGGAAGGAGGGGAAAAATCGGAACAGAAGAAGTGAGTGCAAAGGATAATGTTGTAAAAAATTACCCTGGCATGGGTTCTGTCAATAAAAAGTTATTTTTAAAAAAATAAGTGTTTGATCTTGGTTCTTTTTTTGTGTGTGTTCAATTTTCTTTAGGTTTGATAGAGACAAAATGTTGAAAACTTATGAAAATATCCACATTTTTCATTCAATATTATGATTAGTTTTGCTGGGTATGATATTTTTGATTGCAGGCCTAATTATTTTGATTGTCAATATACAACATTTCAGGACCTGTGGTCTTTTATTGTAGCTGTTGATAAATCCTGTACAATCATAATTGTAGCTCAAGTATATTTGAATTGATGGGGTTTTGTTGTTTGTTCCTTTGTTTGTTTCTTGTAAAATTTTCTCTTTGATCTGTGTTTTCAAAATTTAGCAATAATTATCCAATATGTTTTACTTGTATAAGATCTCTTTAAGGTAGTGATCAGTAGATTTTTTTTCCATTTCTACTTTCACTTCTTGTTCTATCACTTCAGGACAATTTTCTTGATTATTTCTTGCATTATTATGTCAAAGTTCTTTTTTGGGTCATAGCTTTCAGGCAGTCCAATTATGCTTTTTTTCTTTTCTTGATCTGTTCTGCAGATTTGTTGTTTTTCTTATAAGATGTTTCACATTCTATTCTATTTTTTCATTCTTTATGTTTTGTTTTATTATTTCTTACTTTCTTGTAGCTTTGCTGTCTTCCCCTTGCTCAATTTTAACTTACAAAAATTATTTTCTTCTTTAAGATTGGATCTCCTTTTCTAATTGGTTTGCTTTCTTTTTTATAATCTTCTTATTTTTCTTGGATGGTCCTTTTTTGGTTTTAAATTTTTGCTCAATCTCTCATCTGATTTTTAAAGTCTATTGAGTTCTTCTGTAAATTATTTCTTGGCAGGTAACCATTTGATGTTACTCTTTGGAGTAGGAAAGGCTTCCCCTCCCCCCATTCCCATATTAAGCTTCTATGTTCATTCTAAGATGCAATTTTGTTTTGTTTCTGGAAGAAATCTGGAGAGTTTGGAATTTTTTGACCTACTCCACCATCTCCCCAGAATCCTCTTCTGGCCTGTGCTATTTAACACAGTAAGTATCTAAGGAAGAATTTAAGCTCAGGTCTTCCTGTTTCCAAGAACCATGCTTCATCTAATTCACTGTAACACCTGCTTACTCTGTAATATCATCCCATGAAGAAATAGATAAAAAGAGAGGTAACATGGTATGATGCATTGGGAGTTAATGTCAGAGTGAGGAAAACATTCATTCAAGTATCTTTTCTTAAACATCCTGGCTGTGTGACACTAAGCAAGTCATTTGACTTGTATATAACACTCTAAGATTGTAAGATGCATTGAAAGCACTGACCTACATCAGGTCAAATATAAGCTATTTTTTTCCTCATCAAAATCCCCTATATCAATAAAATCAAAGGTTCAATTTTTTTCCTTAAAAATGAGAAAAGTGATGGCTAAAGCAATTTGCCTATGAGGATGATAATGAATTCCAGGGGTAGAATTTAAACCTAGTTCTGTATGACCCCAAATTCAGCAGTCTTGATCTTGGCTTACCAAGGAAACACCTCTATAGTTGGATTTGGGAATCTTGCAGCATTTTGGTGTGTATGAGAGCATAAAAAGGTATCAGGCATGGTGAGCACCAAATGACATCATAAAAATGAAACTATATCTTAATAGAAAATGATTGATAATTTTTATGGGGTTCATATAAGAATCATATAAGAGAATCTGTCTCTATCCTTCATTTTGGAGCTTGCAAATTATTTTACTGATTAAAATGATTTTTAAAAATATTAATAAACAATAAGCCCCAAATTATTGTGATACCTCTCTACCTTTCAATAAATTTGGGGAATTATTTCTAAAGCCTGTTTTTTTTCTTCTCATAGTTTTATCACAGATACAATGCAATAATGAATAGTAATAATTAAGAAATAATGTTTCTCCATTTTTTCCATTCTTTTAATATCTTCTTCTCTCTGAACTATCTTGTTTAAGAAAATCTCTCATTGTACTCAAGATTACACCATCTTCAGAATAGAATTTCTCACTCTGGTTTTCATCTTGTCCATGTGCTCCTCCCCACTTCCATTTCAATTTCCTCTTTAAACATATTGAGAAAATTGCATATTTGATGATTCCCTTATCAATGTTGATGAAAGAAAAACAAAAAAAAATTGTTGCATTTTTTCATATGTTGTTCTCCTGCCTGTTTCTTCTTGGAATTCTTTTTGAGATAGAATAACTTAGTTGGGCCTCAAGCAAAGTTTCTGTAGATTTGCGTTTCACTATTTGTGATAATACTACTTATAATCTTTTCCCATACTTCTCTGTTGTATTTTACAAATAACTTTCAATTTTAATCTGCTGTTGTTGCTTTCAGCTATGATATTTCACCTTTTGGAAAAAAATGCCAGGGGCCCTGCTCCTGGGTATTCAGGGAGACACAATAGTCCTTCTCTTTTGCCCATACCTAGAAAAATGAAGCACAAGCCACTGACTTGAGTCAAGTCTTCAGGATTATGAGGTACACAAAAACTTTGCTGCATATCACCTTATGTTATGGGTGGGATTTTCAATTCAGCTTTAACTCAAAAAGGAACTCAATTAAGCATTTTTAAAAGAGCATATAGCAACATATGTCTTTGAAGGCCTAATAACCCTGGCCAATTAAAGTATGAAGTCCACTAAAAAAATTGTCAAATATTTTCTGGCTAAGATAAGTTTTGTACTTTTTTGGCCTCCTGATTTTGGTGACTGGTTTATATCAGTTAAGTTTTCACAAGATATTTGTTTTTTATTTATTTACTTATTATAGACCAGATTTTATTGTATTTTATTTTCTCAATAGCATTTTATTTTTGCAAATAAATGTAAAGATATTTTTCAACATTCATTTTTGAGACACGTGTTCCAATTTTTCTCTCTTCTTCCCTTCCCCACTCCCTAAGACAGCAAGCAGTCTTATATAGGTTAAACTTGTGCAAAGCCTTATTTCCATATTCCACGTTCTATATTCCATATTGTGCAAGAAAAATTAGACCAAGTGGGAAAAAACCCAAGAAAGAAAAAGCAAGCAAGCAAGCAACAACAAAAATACTATCCGAAAATACTATCCAATCCACATTCAGCTTCTATAGTACTCTTTCTGGATGTGAATAGCATTTTCCACGCCAAGTCTATTGGAATTATCTTGAATTACTACATTGCTGAAAAGAGTCAAATCCATAACATTTGATCATCACATAATCTAGCTATTACTATGTACAATGTTCTCCTGGTTCTACTCACTTCACTCAGCTTCAGTTCATGAAAGTCTTTCCAGGTTTTTCTGAAATCAGCTGCTTATCATTTCTTATAGAACAATAATATTCTATTACCTTCACATACCATAACTTATTCACCCATTCTCTAACTGATGGACATTTACTCAATTTCTAACTGCTTACCACTACAAAAAGAGCTGCTACAAACATTTTTGCACATATGGATCCTTTTCCTTCTTTTATGATCTTTTTGTGATACAGACTCAGTAATGACACTTCTGGAACAAAGGGCACGCTCAGTTTTATAGCTCTTTGGGCATAATTCCAAATTGTTCTCCAGAATGGTTGGATGATTTCACATCACCAACAATGCATTAGTGTCCCAGTTTTCCCATATCCCCTCCAACATTTACTATTATCTTTCCCTGTCACCTCAGCCAGTCTAAAAGGTATTTCACAGGATATTTAAATAAATTATTCTATTCCTTTCCAGTTCCAGTTTTATGGCATCAGCAGCTTTTTTTTTTTTTTTTTTTTTTTTGGAAAAAATAGATCTGGTTTAAAATATTGTAATTATTCGTGTCTTTTTATTTTTTATCCATTCTCCTAATTTGATGATGATTTAGTTTTAATTAATAAGCTGGTTATATGACCATGTAGAGACATATGATTCAAATATGAATCGCATAGCAGTCATTTTTTATACTATTTGGCATTCATCATAACTGGAATGACAGGGAAAATATTTAATATAAGCTTACCATATTCAAAGCACTATGCTAAGTGATGGGAATACAAAGAGAAAAGCAAAATAGTCCCTGCTTTTGAATAGCTTATATTCTAATGGGGTAGAGAACATAGATATGAGTTATAAATCAAAAAAAATATCCCATGGTCCTTAGGGAGCAAAGCAGATGGTAATGCATATTCTTTAATTTCTACTAATAATTGTTTTGTTGTTAAAACATTTAATAGTATTATGCTTTTAGTGGAGAGAACTTGATTTTCTTAGTTATTTGTGACTACTGTAGCTGTAGAAGCAAGGGCTACAGAATCTATAGAAGTCCTTGCCAGATTACATTTCCCCAGGGATTGCAATCAGGATGATTACTTTGAGGAATGGACTAGAAGCATGGCCAGAAGGCGCTATTGCTTCTAGGGCATTTAATAATATGTATCTGATGATAACAGTTGGTTATTGGTTGGTGTTGGTGATGTCAAGGAAAATAGGTGCCTGCTCCACAATATTTCACTTGTTAATGATGGGTATGTACCCTGCCCTGGAAGCAGTGCTGTTCTCAAGGTTCTTGGGTTCATTGTCCTGGGCTATTTGCATTATGCTCTGAAAGGAGATTGATCAAGATAGTAGTAATTTGAGTTGCCTGGTATATCCTGCCCTGTTTCTATTTGTTTACAACATATATTCATGAAGCTTCTGAAGAATCTATGTATGTTTTGTCTGCGTATATGTTCCCTACTAGTGTTTTCTATTTTGGTGTACACATTTGCTACCAATAATTTTTGTATTTATAGGAAAGTTTACCTCCAGGGGTAGGGGAGTTCTGAATAATTTTCTGAGCTACTATTCGTATTCTGTTATATTTGTAAATACTTTTACTAAGTAAACTGTATCAACAGCTCAATTATTAAAGGTCAAAACATTAGTGGGGGCTTGTCAGTTATAGTTTTAGAAGATTGGACCCATGAATAACCTTTGAATCTTGAAGTATTAATTATTTCCTTAAGATTCAATCTATGAATATTAATGTTGATTTTGGGAAGTAGCCCCCAGAGGAGATGCTATATGTCTAATATGATTCCTAGAGACAAGATTTCATAGTCTTTTTCTTTATTACTCTTTTTAAGAAAAAATTATCATAACAATTCTCTTATTTTTCTGTTCCTTCTTATTCGAATTAATAAAGATTTTCTATTTAAAAAATATTTCTGACCAATGAGATACTTACCAAATCACTTTTGATCTCAAAGAATTGAGAAGCTCCCTGTATATTTGAACACTGAAGCTGATATCAGTCATAATGTAAGAAATCCTACAATTAGTTTGGGTCCCTTAAGTAGATATAACTCCAGAAATAAGAAACTGATATCCCAACTTTATTTTGATCTGGCTTGAAAATATGTGATGCATTATAAGAAATAGGTAGCACAATTTAAGGACAGTCATAAAATGTATAACATTCAGAGGAGAGTAATCAAAATAGTAAAGTCTGTCATATAAAAACTAGTTAAGGAAACTGTGAATGTTTGGCCTGGAGAAGAGAAGTTGGAGGACACAAGAACTATCTTAAAGAGTATTATTTTAAGATTTTTCATATAGAAAAAAATAAGACTTTTGTGGGGGGAGGGACCAGAGGGAACTGAGAGTAATGAAATAGGAACTGTAAAGGAGTGAATTGTCTTGAGGTTAAAATAACTTCCTAAAAAGTAGGAAAATATATAAGTTAAATGGACTGACCCGATTGGTAGTGAGCTCATCTTCACTGGGAGGTCAGACTTCAAACAAGGCTGGATAAATACTTATTGTAATTGATATAGTGGTAAAATCATTCTTAAGAATGAGGTAGGCTAGATTACTAATGAGGTCCTTTCCAATTCAAAAATTCTTTGATTCTGTGAATCAAATTTTTATTTGAGTACATATACATTACAAATAAAAATAGTTGTTCTTTCTACCTGATAAGATTGTTATGAGTATTGAATCAGATAGAATATTGGAAACTGTTTTGAAAACTGAAAAATACTTTACAAAATTAAGGCATCATAGTTGTGATCACCCTAAGAACAGAGAAGAGAAAAGTATTCCAACCTCTGTGGTATCCAATTCCATTTCCCCCAACTAGGACATTTCTTTAGGCTATTCTTACAAATAAGTGGACAAAATAGAAATTACTCAGCCAACTTGGTAGCAATACTATTTGTATTATGATAGATTTGTTGAAACTTTTAGATATATCCCCACATATAATAAAATTTTGTGATAATAATTTTTATGATAGAAAAGATACTCAGTTTAAAAAAGACTATATAATGGTGCACAAATGTAATAAAATATCACTGCAGTATAAAAATGATAAATAAAGTGAATACAAAGATGTACAGAAAGACTTGCATGAACCAATGGGAAATAAAGTGAACAGTCAAGAACACAAAATATATTGTGCCTACAATGGTGTAAACAGAAAGAATGATAACCACAAAATAATAGAAGTAAATTTTGCATAATTATAAAGAATAAACATGGTCCCAAAATAAATATAAATTACTCTTTGGCAGAGATGAGAGGTCCAGGGAGCAAAACATGGCATTTGTTTTCATATTGTTTTGATGTATTGATTGATTTAATGATTTTTTTTTCTCTCCATCCTCATTTTCTTAAAAAAAAACTTTTTGTGTTTTATTGGATGACTATGGGAGGAGGAAGGGAAAAAGCACAGGGCAAATCTTAGGCAATATAAAAAATAAAGATATCAATATCTTATATTTTCAATATTAAAAAATTATAAAATTTGGGAGGTGTGCAAAGGTTTGATGATACTAAACCACTATCACCAGTTTGTTTGAAAGTAGCTAGTCTCCCCTCCCAAAGGTAGCTAGCCCTCATTCTGTGATATGCCATCTGGAACAAAGCACTATTCTCACCAAAGAATCCTTTTATGTACCAGAATAATAGACCCGAAAAGAACCTCCTAGATCAGCTAGTTCACCAGCCATCTTTTACAGCTAAGGAAGCAGGTCCAGGTGGATTCAGTGATTTCTTATCTTAGTCAAACAACTAAGAGGCAGAACTCAAATCCAGGTGACTAGAATTTTCATTCAGGGCTCTCTCCATTATTTCATATGTCCTCTACCTTCTTAGGGTCCTTTTGATAGTCTGCAAGTTGAACTTTCCACCAATGAAGAGTAAATTAGAGTAGTAATTAGGAGCTATTTTGCCTATCTATATGTCAATAAATTTGAAAATCTAAGTGAAATGGAAGAATATCTACAAACATATAGATTGCCCAGGTTAACAGAAGAGGAAATAAATTATTTGCATAGTCTACAAGTCTCCCAGAATTACAGAGAGGAAGGAATCCTGTCCCACTGTTCTTCTGGTGGAGCAAATGATAGAAAGGAGGTATGGGGGATGGGGAGCGAATTTTTTTAGGTAAGAGAATAGGGCAAGTGTTCTGAGAGTGTTTGTCCACCCTGGGTTTCCAGAAGGTCACAAAAAAGGACACAGGCTTAATCCTACCATTGACATCAAAAGAAACCCTGGGCCCAGAAGAGGAGGTTTCAGCAGCCAAAAAATTTAGCCTATCTCTGTCATAGTGCTTTGCCCAGGAAATTCTGGTATTGTCCTCAACATTGCAGCCCTGTGTTTTACTGCCAAACATTTGAAAAGGAGGCAGCTCATCCAGGGACCTACAGAGGTTTTCCAAAGTGCTAAGCAGACTCTGTTCTACAGTTTTAATTATTTTCCAAGGCTTTGGCACATCTCTTAACAATATGTTCTCCTCCACACTCCCAACCTCTACCCCATGACAAGTTTCTACAGTCTAGTCATTTTGAGACTCAGTCTATATATTGCTACAATGATTATTTGGTGAACTCATTGTAACCTTCAAGAAGGGATTTAGAAGGCTGCTGTCACATGACTCAGCAAGTAAAGCATCGATCCAGTGAGAGCAATATAATTGCAGAAATTCCTGGGGCATGGAGAGAGTAATGACTACATCTCTGCTGACAATTTCCTCAGTGTGTCCTGCATTACAATCTGAAAACAACCTGAAGTGAAATTGATCCTAGCACAAAAATCACTAGGGGATCTAGGAAATACAGTGAAAGAAAAAAAAATGAGTTATGTAAGTTAACTTGAAATGCTAAATGCATAATTTATCTTGCTGTATAGGAAAGAGGAAGATGAATTCTGAAGGCAAAGGGTTTTAAAAGCACAAGGAGGCTAAATCAATTAGCCTTTAAGTCATTGTCTTTCAAGGAAATGATGTACCATAGAAAATTGTTTCTGATAATATCGGACTGATTGCTACTCTGTGACAAAGACTAAAAGACAGAGAATTATAGTACTCATCAAAACATATAAAAGGGAATTGTGAAACTTAACAGACACCAATGGCCACTGAATATAGAAAATTGCCAACTTTAGACATAATTCTCCACATAAGACCAGTACATTTTTTTTGTGCCAAACTAAAGCATGGGATAAAGTCCTTCTTTATTTTATATACATGTGACTTTATTACATTGAAATTAAAACTGGAAGACAAAGGAAGGAGAGGTATAAATATTTTCTGGGCTTGAACCACTTACATAGTGTGGTTGAGTCAGCCATGATCTTCTGTTCCCTAATATTTACCTGTTTAGTCCAACATTTCCTTTGATATTTTGCTTGGTGTGGGCCATTCCTACACATTTTGGGAAAATTTGAACAGAGAGATAGGAGGGACTCATGTTATCAGGCATGTCCAGAATCCACATTTGGCTTTAGTTTTATTGCTGCATCTGTTATTTCTTCACCATTCTTTCCCTGGACCTCTCTTAAAATCTAATCTCCATTGTAGCATCCCCTTCATGTCCCAGAGGACTCCACACCCATGTTGTTAGTCCCTATATATACTACCATAACTAGACAACACAGACATTAGCAACTATATTTGGGTAGAAAACCATAAAAATTTGCAAGGACCTACATGAAGCCAGAAATGTTATTAGTTCAATAAGCAAAAAACACTTTTGTAAGTAGGTATCCCCAGAGGGGTTTAAGCAGGCATATAGTATATGCTATTTGGTTTGACTTAAATTCCCACTTCAATGAGAAGTACAAATGATTAAACTAATTTTTTTCTGCTGGCAAAATGGAGAGTGCATTATGGTAAGAGTCAGAGAACATGAACTGGAGTCCCATTTCTGGCAAAATCCTTTAACATATCTGAGTCTCTTTTTCCTCATTTGTAAAATGAAAGAGTTACACTGGATGATGTCTAAGGCCCTTAAAGGTCTAATTTTTGTATTTGAGATATATCCTTTCTTTTTTTCTTTCCATTTCTCTTCTCTCTTTCATTCTCTTTCTAATTGCCCTATTTCCTCTTCTCCCCTCTTTCTCTTTTCCTCCTCTCTCTCCTTCCATTTTTCTTTCTTTTCACCATCTCTCTATGTCTCTGTGTCTTCATTTCTTTCTGTCTCAATTTCTCTCTGTCTCTATCTATCCATTTCTTTGTCTCTGTGTCTCTGTTTCCATTATCTCTCTTTGCAATAATTTTCATGCTCATTGAACCCAACTAGTGATGTTAAGAACTATACACAGATTGAGCCAGTATTATGCTTATTAGCATTCATGAGAGGTCTTCTAGCCAAGTAGTGAATGTGACCCAGATGTGATGCCAAAGGAATGCTGCCTCCACATACAGGCCTTAGGATTAGATTTGGAATACAAGCTAATGACAGATGGCAAAGAAAATATTTCTTTGAAGCAGAAGAGCCCCTTGTTAAGTCAATTTGGGGCAAGTCCTCTATGACTAAATCAATCAGAATGAACCAATACTAACCAACAGGGAAGGAGAATTATTATCTTAAGCATTTCTTCATATTTTATATCCATAGTTTCTCCTTGACATTGCTTAAGGGACTATTTTTTACTTTTGGTCTTCAGAATAAAGATCATTGAATCATAGATTTAAATTTAAAGAGAGCTTAGAGGTCTTGTAATCAGTTCAATTCAAAAGACATTTATTAAGCATTTACTATGTTCAAGGTATTGTGCTAGAAATTAGAAATTCAAAGACAAAACCTTTGGCTGGAAGATAAAATGTGTAAGGGTAGTAATATGAAAGCTCTGGAAGGGAGGTGAGAGTTATATTCTTGAGGACTGTAAAATTTGTATTTTTATATCAGAGACAATAGGGAGCCCATGGAGATTTCTGAGTAGGAGACTAACATGTTCAGATATCTATACACATATTAATTTGACAGCTGTGTAGAGGATAGATTAAAGAAGCAAGGGACAAGGAAGCCAATTAGGAGGCAATTGCAACAGTTCAGGCAAAAAATAATGCGTATCCTGAACTGTGTGAATGGAAGAGAGAGAGAGATGAAAGATGGATAATGGAAGTAGAATTAATAAAATTCAGAGCTTGAAGCTGAGTAAATAATCAAAGATGATTCCAAGGCAGCAAACTTGGGTGACACTCAATTAACATTTATTAAGCATCTAATATATACCAGACACTTTTTATGGGGGGAAAAGAGGCAAAAAAAATCTATTCTCAAGGAACCCACAATTGAATGGGAGCAATAATAAACAAACACATATGTACTAACTAACTAGCTAACTAACTAACTAACTAACTATATATATGTGTGTGTGTGTGTGTGTGTATGTGTGTGTGTGTGTGTGTGTATATATATATATATATATATATATATAAACAATGATTTTATTGTTCTTCAATCATTTTTCAATCATGTCTAACCCTTCATGACACCATTTGGGATTTTCTTGGCAAAGGTACTGGAATGGTTTACCTTTTATTTCCAACTTATTTTAAAGATGAGGAAACTGAGACAAATAGGTTCAAGTGACTTACACAAGGTCCCACAACAAGTAAGTGTCAAAGGCCAGATTTCAACTCATTAACATGAGTCTTTTGACTCTAGGCCTGGATCTCCAATCACTATGTCATCTAACTGCACAGTTCTTCCAATGACTATATAGGAAATAATTAAATGAGAAAAATCACTAGAATTTTAAAAGTTGGGAAAAGGCTTCCTATAAAATATGAGATTTTAGTTGGAACTTGAAGGAATAAAGAGAGGCCAGTAGACAGAGATGGGGAAGGAAAAGCATTAATGAAAGATAACCAGAAAAAATATCCAGAGCCAAGAAATGGAGGGTCTTATTTATGGAAGAGCAAGAAAGCTAGTATCAGCAGAATGAAGAATAAAATGTAAGGAAACTGGAAAGATTTGTTTGTGGAGGAAGGAGTTAAGAAGAGTTTTGATTTCTCAACAAAGGATTTTGTATTTTATAATAGCAATATGGCGCTTATTGAGGGGAGCTTATAGAGCCAAACCTGTACTTTAAGAAAAATCATTAGGTTGGGATGAATGGAGGATGAATTAGAATGGCGAGAGGCATGAGTCAGGGAGTCCAAATGTAGGGAATAAGGGCCTGTATCAGATATTGACAATGTCAGAGGAGAAAAGGGAGTTAAAGTTGAAATCAACAGAAGTTAAAGAGGAAACAATGTAACCATCATCAGATTCTATTCCATCTTCTCCATCAGTCTGTACCCTTTACCATCTTCATTCTCTCACTAATCTTTAATCTTTCCCTACATATTTGCTACTTCCCTGATGAGATTTCACCATCTATTATTAGTTATTACCTAAATATATTTTTCCTTTCATGGTTAAACTCCTCAAAAAGCCCATCTACATTCAATGCTTCCATTTCCTCTTTCTTTTTATTTAAATCTATGTAATCTGGTTTTTAAGTTCATCATTTAGCTAAAACTCCTTTCCAAAGTTACCAACAATCTCTCAATTTCTGAAGCTAGTAATTTCCCCTCATTTTCATCCTTCTTGATCTCTCTCACTCCTTTGACACTCTCAATCATACTCTGCTTCTTGATATTCTCTAAGTTTTAATGATATTGCTTACTCTTCTTTTCTTCCTATCTGTCTAAATGTTCCTTCTTGTCTTCCTTTGCTTGTTTCTTCCAGGTCATAATCACTAACCAGAGAAATCCTCTAATGGTCTGTTATTGACTCTTGTCCATTCTCCTTCTATATTTTCTCATTTGGTGGTATTTTCAGTTCTCATACATTCAATGATCAGCTCTATTTAAGCATTACTTAAGAGAACTGCCAATATTTATCTTGGACTTATGAGGGAAATGCCATCTTCAAATATTTGAAGAGAAGAGAAATACATAGAAGAGAAATTTGACTTATTCTTTTTTCATCCCAGAAATTTTAATAAGAGCAATAATGGAAATTCTGGAGGCAAATTTTATTTTTATAAAGGAAAAACATCTTAACATTGTGAGCTGGCCAAAGAGACAGCTGGGTGGTACAATGGATAAAATACTGGGTGTGGGGGTTGGAAGATGAGTTTAAATGTGGCCATAGATACTTAACATAGTCATACTATCTAGCCTTGGTCACTTCCTAACCTCCAGTCTCATATTACCAACTGTACATTCAACATCCCAAACTAAATATCTCATAGAAATTTCCAACTCAATATATCTAAAACAAAGCACATTTTATATCCCCAAATATTCCCTTCATCTATACTATCAAGGATATTTAGTAAATGCTAGTTGACTAAGTGACATGGTAATTGCCCTTTGTTCTTAAAGAGGACCAAAATGACATCACTATGTTAGAGTCAAGTTACGGTGTGTCCAACTGTGGCTGATCAGACCAATATGATCTCAGAATGCTCTGCCACAGGTTGGACACAATATAAACATTTGGGATTGTGCATCTCACATTTCTTATAAGCTAATTCAATTCTGCTTAGTTCATTGAGCATAGTACCTTCTCTGATAAGGGTCCTATGCTAGTATCTCCCAGATCATGCAATCAATTTTAAAAATTAAAATTTCTTGCTAAGTGACACTTTAATTCAGAAATATCTGATGGCACAATTGATAGAGTGCTAGACCTAGAGTCAGGGCATTTCAAGTTTTCAAAGAGCCTAATACTTCCTTATTTGAGCCTCATAATAGCTCTGGAAGATAGTGATGAAAGGTACTTTTATAACATTCATTTTACAGTTGAGGAAGCTAAGGCTTCAGGAAGCAAAGTTATAATAATATAATCGTGAGGCAAAATTCAAACCAAGGTTTTTCTTATCCCAAATTCAAGTATTATACGTAATACACCAAAATATCTTGAATTTCAACATCTAAAAGTTTTCTTTTTTCCCTGGAGTGATTCCAGAAGTTTATATATATATATATATATTTCTAGACAATATAACAGTGTAGATGGTCAAGCAAGTACTAAATGGGAAGGACCACTAAAAATGAAGAATACATCCATTATCTTTGATTCAGCTATTCTGGTTAAAACATGCTGAACATCAGAGAATCATGTAATCTACCCTGATCTCAAGCACAGTCACTTCCCTCCCTCACTGCTAATAGCAGTCCCAAGTGTCCATCCAACCTCCACTGAAAACCTCTCCAGTTCTCCTCAGCCAACTTTTAAAAAAACAATTATTTATTATAAGTACCTACTATGTGTTTTTCATTGTGGTAAGTATTTTACAAATATCTCATTTTATTCTCACAACAACCCTGAGTGATAGCTAATATTTATATAACACTTTAAGGTAGCTGGGTTGTACAATAAAAAGATAGAGGACTGGACTTAGAATCAGGAAGCTCTGATTCAGCCTCAAACAATTATTAGCTGTGTGACCCTGAGCAAGTCACTTAACCCCTGTTTACTTCAGTTTCTCATCTATAAAGTGGGGACATACTAGAGAAGGAAATGGCAAACCACTGCAGTATCTTTGCCAAGGAAACCCTATGGACAAAAGTCCATGGTGTTACATAAAGTCAGATATAACTCAACAGAAACAACAAATAGCACTTTACCATTTGCAAAGCACTTTACAGATATTATTTCAATTTAGCTTCACAACAACCCTGAGAAGCAGATGCTATTTTTAAATTTTAAAGATGAGGAAACTGAGAAAAACAGATTAACTTGCCTATATTAAGGGCCTGAGTCTGAATTTCAACTGAGAATCATTTCTACATCTAGCATTCTCACCACTGTGCCAATGAGCTTTTGTGAACCTTTATCATCCTGTTTCCTATTAGTGAGCTTTTAATCCACTAAAACTTTTCATATTTTCTATGTGAACTTTTATCTAAATGTACCTCCAGCCAGCTGGTGACTCTGAGCTTTGATAGTTTGCACCCAAATGTATCATCTGGAGCCACCACAGACAAAAGAATTTGCCAAAAAGGCCAGAAATCCTTGAGAGGAATTTTCACTCTCATTTGGGAACAGACCAAATGAAGGCAACTAAGCAGGTTTATAGAGGCTCTAAGACAGTGGTTCTCAAGGTTTTGTCTTCAGTATCTTTATCCTATTAAAAATTATTGAGGATCTCTCCAAAGAGTTTTTGTTTATCTGGATTATATTTATAGACATTTACCATATTGGAAATAAAAACTATTGTTGTATTTGGAGACCCTCTAAAAGGGTTTCAGACATCCCTAGGATTCTCTAGACCATACTTTGAGAACCACTGCTCTAAGAGATTTGTCTTACATCAATATTGCCTTACAAAGTTTACAGAACTAGTTTTGCTCTCTCAGATTGATTTCTCAAAAGGAATCAACTCCTTTCTGAGATAATGAACCATTGTGACAAGGCTACAAATAGATGAGTGCGAGTCTTTCCCCTTTGGGTTGGTGAGTGGACCTGTTTTGACTTGTTGCGGAAAATTCTTTAAGTCTTTCAGGAAGGAGACTGTCTCTCAACCATGCTCATGCTTAAGGTCACATAATATTGCCCTTGACTTGGATTGTTCCCTGTTTAATTCCTCAAAATGGAGTTGCTTCTCCCATAGGCATTTTCTGGTGGGATTACCTGGGTCCTGCTGTAGGTCTATGTGACATAGATTCCTAACCAGTTTTAGGAGTTTCTTTGAATCTTACTTGTGGATATCAATGACTAAAATCCAGCAATGCTACACCCAAAACAAGTCAGAAATTAGAAAGGGGAGAGTTGTGGCGTTACAACGAGAGTCTTGGATCTGTAATCATAGATTTGTAATTGGAAGGGACTCTCTGAGAAAGAGATAAGGTAAATATTGGTCTTTATTGTACCATGTGGGAACTATGTAAGCAAAATGAGATGAGGAAGAATGGGTAGATGGAGTCCCAGCACTTTAAAATGTGCCTTGCAGATCACATTACAGCTCCTAAAGGAAGCTTACAAGCTTTAAATATCTTCTTTCCTAATTTTTCCCATTGACATTAGACTTGAAGCAGAGTGTTTTAGATTTGTCATAAAAAATTAGATTCTACTCCTAACTGATATGCTTGATAGCTTCAGATGCTGAGAAAAAAAAACTTCATTCTTTTGAGTCTTGGTTTCTGTATCTTAAAAATGAAGCACACTAATATTTGTCATATCTGTCATATAGGGATGTTGTGAGGCACAAGATTTGCTTTTTGTTTTAAAACGATTCCTCATATGGAACGTAAAAGTCTTGAACTGGATCATCTCCGAAGTCTATGAATGATACATAATCCCTCTTTCTTTAGCTAGTTCAAAGTAAACTCTTCTGGTCCAAGTTTTATCTGAATGACTACAAATTCAATTAAATCTGAATGACTCAATCAACAAGCATTTATTAAACAATGATTGTATCCCAACTGCTATGCAAGGGGCTGGTGACCCAAAAGAAAGACAGAAGCTAAAATGTTTCTTACTCTGAAGTTGCTTGTAGTCTAGCTGAAGGAAGAATTACGTACATATTAGGAATATATAAAATAGACAGAAAAGTAATTAAGGGATAGTGGGGAAGCACTAGCAGATGAGGATTTCAGGAAAGGCTTTATGTAGAAGGTAGTGATTAGGCTGAACCTTGAAGAAATAGGATTCAGAGAGATGAAGATTAGAAGGAAGTACTTTCTGGGTATGAAGAACAGTTAGTACAAAGACACAGAGGTGGTACACACAGCTATACTGTATATGAGAAACTATAACAATGCCAGTTAGGTTGGATTTCAGGGCACATGGAGAAGAGTAATGTGCAATGAAACAGGAAAGGTAAGTTGGGGCCAGGCCATAAAGGACTTAAAATTCTTCACAGAGTTTATATTTTATACAATAGATAAGAATAAAATACTATATTTTGTTGAGTTTTATTGAGTGACATAGTCAGACTGTATTTACTTCAGATATTTATCTAAAGAATTAAAAGGTATGCTTTTTGAAAGGGAAAATCATAAGTTTCCCAGGTTATATTTCTATGGTGATAGTACATATGTGATTGACTAGAAAGGCCTGTCCTTTTTAGTCTCTCAGTTTTTCCACTGAATTGAGAGTATTTATATTTGTTAATCATCCAACTAATTGTGAAATGGGACAAGGCTGGATTTCTTAATGCAAATTATCTCAAATTTTTGTGTATTTGGTCTCCATCTACTATACTAATGAATCTTAATATATAACTTGGGCTTTCTCTTTTATTCTTAATTTACAAATTCTCCATCAAAGTCATTTTCTATCAGCCTCCCTGAGTCTCACCCTTTCTGTTTTCCTTACTTGTTTCTATGTGGCCAATGGAATGTCCAAATGTTTCGGTGGTTGTGAAATTTATTCAGAAGTAAGGAATCATTTCCCTTACTCAGAACCTATTTGACATATTTATTTATTTTTCTTTAAAGCACAGCTCTTATACTTAAAAAAAAAAATGACTCAGGAATTCCTCTTTTTCTGTTTCCAGGCAGACAGCTTGAGCACATTTGGAAAATGATGCCTCGAGGGTGACAAATGGAGAGGTCCCCAGATAATCATCTGCTATTTTGGCTCCTGAAATTGCCAATTATAGGATTGTATCTGCAGTCAATTCTCAATTTACCTACATGTCTATTATACACTGAAAAATTGTATTCCTCCACTTCCCCCTCCACCTAGCAGATTTTGAGGCATGCCCCTTTCCACTTCCCCTTTCTACTAACTATCCATTACTCCCATTTTTAATGAATGGAATTGGCTCAATTTGGTGAATTTTTCCAATATTGCTCAGTAGTCTGAGCTTAGGGATGAAGAAATTAAGTGGTAGTGCTTCTCCAGAGATATGAATTAAGACATTGGGAAGGGTAACGGGTCACACTGTCAAGAAGGAAACAAACATTAAAATACTACATCATTAAAGGTGGGGCATGACAGTAAGTAAAGCCAAAGTGGTGAAGATGGACTAAGAGTATAGAGAAGAATCAAAGCACCAGAGATTATAATGTGAGTAGAGAACAAGTTTAATATGAACTCATGGAAGAGATGGATGGAGAGGACACTCCCATCAGTCAGTGTATGCTCAGAAAATGGACTCACTATTTTCCTAAATCAGACATAACTAGGAAGTTAAGTTAAATATAATACATACATATCTAAATATATATATATATATATATACATGTATAGATATAATTTATCTACATTTGAGAGACAATTAGAAAAGGAGAATTCTGTATTGTTTCTGTTTCATGTTTTTCCATAGATCCTTTATAGAAGGCCTGACAAACATTCCAGGTTCTATGTGAGATTCCTCTAGTAATTTTTATACTTCATCAAACAAAGGGGAATAATTGGGTACTCTCTCTCCTTTCCCTTTCTTTTCACTCTCTCCCCTCTTTTTCTCATATATGCACATTAGGTATAAGATATGCAACATGGGTATATAGATAAATAGATATATGTGATGTCTCAAAAGTCTTGGTGCACTTTAATAACTTTAATAACTTCAGAAGTATACATGTTGCTAATTTACCCTCCCAAATTTAACTAATTATTTAGAAGTTTTTAACTACATATATACCATTTATTAAAATTCAATATAATCTTCAGCATATACTTTAGTTTATTTCTGAACTGTATAAAAACTTTTGTCAGCTGCTGCTCAGTGGCCAAAAGGGTTACATTTGTAGTATTAGCTTCAAAATTATCCAAAGAATGAGACTTTCATGGGTATATGTTACTTTTGACAAGATCTTACAAAAAAAGACCTATTGGAGGTGACCAAAGTAGCCCAGCACGATATTGTGTTATACTCTCCTACTCTGTGAAAGTGTCATTCAGAAATTACCATACATGCCAATGCATAATGACACAGTACTTTGTCTTGTAAAAATACAAATATTATTGTTAAAAAATTCCAAAGCTAAATTCATTAAGAACTTTAAATAAGCCTGCAAATGATTTTTGGAAAGTTTGTGGCATTTATACTTCTGAAATTATTAAAGCTTTAAATTGTACCAAGACTTTTTGGATATCATATATATATATATATATATATATATATATATACATACATACAATGATTTATGCATAAATATGTGTGTATATATATGAATGGGAAAATAATTATTGTTATAACTCTTTAAGGTTTGTTAAATGTTTTACATATAATATCCCATTTGAAGTATCTAGTAGTTTTATTAATGTAGAGAGTTCTTAGTAAAGAATTTTTTTTTCACTAATAAAGGTTAGTATTTTATCTACATCTTATAAAGTTAAAGCATGGGAGAAGCAGCCACACTAAGAAATCACATGGTATATGTGTGGTCTGGTAGAGCTTTCTATGTTACATATGTATATTAGGTATATGTATCTGTATATGTATGCATACTTCCAAAAGGAAAGCAGCATACTTAAAATAGCAATGATTTTGGAAACAATGGATCTGTACTTGAATCTTGGTTTTTTAATTTATCACCTGAATAATCTTGGACAGGTTGTCTGGCTTTTCTGGCTTTCAGTTTCCACTTTTCTAAAAAGGAAGGGGTTGAGTTAGAGCATCTGCAAAGTCTGTTTCAAGTCTATAAGTTTAACCGACTTAGAAATGAGATCTATTGTTATATGAACTATGTGTCTATTCCCACTAATTTGAATTTATAACTTAGTTCACTGTATAATAGGAAAGTTACTTTTCCCTCTGCTTGCCTTTTAAGTATGTTTTATCCCTGCAGCTGTATCTTAATTAGTCCACTATGTCTGCCTGCATGTCCATCTATTCCAGGAAGAGACTGAAAAGTATAATATAAGTGTTTTCCTATTCAGAAGTGCCATCACTGGTCCAACTGCTCTCAAATCATCCAAGGAAAGAAGTTGGGAAGGTGGGGGTGAGGTGAGAAGAGAAACTTCCACCATTCATGATGACCCGTGATGCTGAAACTCTATCACCTCCATTCCTCTTCTTGGCATTGCTGATACTGTGTGTTTGTACATCTGAAACTGTTCTTTTCTGCCTCTTCTCCCCTGTGGTATAGAAGTAGTTATGGAGGAATGGGAGCATCTCTATGTCATCTATTGGGAAATGGTAGGGGTAGCTTTGGAGGTTATGAAACCTGCCTTGATTGGCTTGTGATCATCACAGTGGAAAGAATCTCTGAGTTAATTCTCAAAGACCAGCAAACAAATAAATCTATAATTCGTAGGGAACTCCTCTGGGTTTTCCTTTCAGTCAATCAATCAATCAAAAGCATTTATTAAGCAGCTACTATGTGCCAGACATTGTGCAAAGCATGGAAGATACAAAAACAAAAATAAAATAAAATTATCTGCACTTTTAAAGAGGTTGTATGTTATCAGGGAAACTATATGCACATGAGTATACACAGAATAAATAAATACAAAATAAGTGTACAATCACAATAAGGTGGTTTGAAAGGAAAGATAGTATCAAAATGGGGAAGGAGGTTGCATGTTCATTAAGGGCTTTCTTTAGAAAGTAATGCTTATGCTTCATCTTGAAGGGAGAGGGAACCTATGATTTAGAGGTGAGGAGTGAGTAGATTCCAAGCTTTAGGAACAGCTGGTGCAGAAGCAGAGAGAAAATGAAGTACTATGTTCTTAGAATAAATAGAAGACTGATTTGGCTGGATTTGACACTGTGGAAAAGAAAATAAGATATAAGAATGGAATGCAAGGTAAAGGACAGGTTGTGAAGGGTTTTAAAAGACAAACTGAAATTTATACATTATCCTAGGAGTAACAGGGTCAAATCTGTCCTCAAGAAAAATCGATTTAGCACGTAGGTGGAGGATAAATTAGAATGGGAAAATAAATCAGGAGAACAATTAGAAGGCCATGGTAATGGTCTATGTATAAAGCTATAGAGACTTAAACTAAGTTTGTAATTGTGTGAATTGAAAGAAATGGTTAGTTACAAGAAATATTGTACAGTGTAAAGTGGCAAGATTTAGTAACCATCTGGTTATTTGGAGTAAAGGAGAGTCAGGAGTCAAGGATGATGTTGGCATTAAAAAACTGAGCCAAAAGACAAAAACCTATTTTGATAAAAGTAGGAAAGTTTAGAATCTGAGTTATTTGGGGGGAAAATAATGAGTTATAGATATGTTGAATTCAAGATGCCAATAAAGTATTTTGCTTAAGCTATCCAACAAACATTTGGTGATAAGAGGTTAAAACTCAGGAAAGAGAATTATATGAATAGATCTGTCCCACACCTTCACCATTTTTCACTTTCCTTTTTTTTTATATTAGTCGATCAGAAGCTTAAGTCTTTGGATTTATCAAGCAGTAGATTCTTATAGTCATTTACTACTGTGTCTTCAATAACCATTGATCCACCATTCTATTTATTAGCCAATACCAGATAGTATTGATTACTGCCTTAAGATATAGTTTGTGGCAAAGCCATCTACCTTTGCATTCTTGTTTTTATTAATTCCCTTGATATTCTTGATGTTTTGGTTTTATTATTTTTTTCTAGCTCTATAAAATATTTTGATAGTTTGGTTGATATGGCACTGAATAAATAAATTAATTTGTATAGAATTGTCATTTTTATTAAATTAATTCTGCCTACTTATGATCAATTGATAATTTTCCAGTTATTTAGATCTGACTTTATTTGTGTAAAAAGTATTTTGTTATTGTGTTCATAGAGTTCCCAGATTTGTCTTAACAAGCAAACTCCCAAATATTTTATATTGTCTGCAATTCTTTTAAATGAAATTTTTCTTTCCATTTTATGCTGCTGAGCTTTGTTGATGATATGTAAATAAGCTGATGATTTACATGGGTTAATTTTTATCCTGGTGCTTGGCTAAAGTTGTTAATTGTTGTGAGAAGCTTTTTAGTTGATCCTCTAGAATTCTTTAAGTATACCATCATATCATCTGCAAAGAGTAATAATTTTGTCTACTCATTGCCTATTCTAATTTGTTCAATGTCTTTTTCTTCTCTTATTGCCAAAGACAGCATTTCTATTAAGATATTGAATAATAAGAATGATAATGAGCATCCTTGTTTCACCTGTGAGCTTATTGGGAAGGCTTCTAGCTTATCTCTATTACAAACAAAGCTTGCTGATAGTACTTATCATTTTAAGGAAATTTGTTTCATTTATTCCTATGCTTCCTAGTGTTTTTAATAGGAATAAGTGCTATATTTTGTTGAGTTTTTCTGCATCTATTAAGATAATCGTATGATTTTTGTTGATTTTTTAATGATTTAATCAGTTATGGTGACAATTTTTCTAATGTTGAACCAGTCCTGCATTCTTGTTATAAATCCCACCTGGTCATAGTAGTATTATCTTGTTGATAAAGTGCTGTAATGTCTTTGCTAATATTTTATTTAAAATTTTTAGATCAATATTTATTAGGGAAATTGGTGTATTTTCTTTCTGATTTAGGTTATAGCACAATATTTATGTCATAAAAATAATTTGGTAAAACTCCCTCTTCACTTATTTTTCCAAATTGTTTATATAGGATTGGAATTAATTATTCTTTAAGTGTTTGGTAGAATACACTTTTAGGCCAGAAGATTTTTTTCTTAGGGAGTTCATTGATGGGTTGTTCAAATTCTTTTTCTAAAATGAAGATATTTGGATATCTTATTTCCTCTTCTATTAAACTGAATTTTGTATTGTTGTAAATATTCATCCACTTCACTTATTTTGTCAGATTTACTGGAATGCCGCTGGACAAAATAGCTCCTAATGACTGATTTAATTTCCTCTTGATTAATCTTTTCATTTTTGATATAGGTAATTTGGTTTTCTTCTTTCCTTTTTTTAAAGAAATTAACCAAAAGTTTATTTATCTTATTGTTTTATCATAAAATCAATTCTTAGTTTTATTTATTAATTCAGTAGTTTTCTTCCTTTCAATTTTATTAATCTCTCCTTTGAATTTCAGAATTTCTAATTTTTTTATTAAATTGAGGGATTTTGTTTGTTTTTCCCCCTAGCTTAAAATTGCATGCCCATTTCACTGATCTGCTCTTTATTTTATTCATGTAAGCATTTAGAGAAATGAAATTTTTCCTAAGTGTTACTTCAGCTATATCCCACAAATTTTGCCATGTTTTCTAATAATTGTCATTCTCTTTGATGTAAGTGATTATTTCTATACTTTGTTGTTTTGACCCACTCATTTTTTTTTTTGGATTAAATGATTTAGCTTTCTATTAATTTTTAAATTTATCTTTCTGTAGCCCTCTATTACATGTAATTTTTATTGCATCAATATCTGAAAATGTTGTCTTAATATTTCTGCCCTTCTGCAGTTGATTGTATGTCCTAATACTTTGTCAGTTTTTTGCAGAGGCGCCATATACTATTGAGGAAAGGTATATTTCTTTTTGTTTTCACTCAGTTTTCTCCAGTGATCTATCACATCTGACTTTTTAAAAAAAATATGTTCATCTCCTTAACTTCTTGTTTATTTTTTGGCTAAATTTATCTAATTCTGATAGGAAGAGGTTGAGATCCCCCATTAGTATAGTTTTTTGGTCTGTTTCTTCTTGTATCTCACTTGACTTCTCCTTTAAGAATTTGAATGCTATACCACTTGGTACATATATGTTTAGTATTGCTATTACTTCATTGTCTATGGTACCCTTAAGAAAGGTGAAGTTTCTTTTCTTATCTCTTTTAATTAGAACTGTTTTTGCTTTTGTATTGTCAGAGATCAGGATTGCTACCCTGCTTTTTTTTTTTTTTTTTTTTTTTTTTTTAGCTGAAGCATAATATATTCTGCTCCAGCCTCTTACTTTTACTCTGTGTATGTCTCTTTGCTTCAAATGTGTTTCTTTTAAATGACATATCACAGGATTCTAGTTTTTAATCCACTCTGCTAACTGCTATTTTATGGGAGAGTTCACCCCATTGACATTTATAGCCTTGATTACTGTGTATTTCCCTCCATCCTGATTTCCCTTTGCTTAGACTTTTCTTTCTTCATTCACCCTATCCTTCCTCCTCATTGTTTTGCTTTTGACCACTACTTCTTTTCTATCATTTCCCCATTTTCTTTTCCCCTTCCCCTTCTCTACTTACAAGATAGATTTCTTTACCCAAGTGTATATGTTATTCCTTTTTTGAGTCAAATCCAATGAGAATAAGATTCAAACAATATTCAGCTTCTTCCTTCCCTCCCTTTATTGTAATAGGTCTTTTGTGCCTCTTTAGGTGATATAATTTACTCCATTCTGTCTGCCCCTTTCCTCTTCTCCAGTACAATTTTTTTCACTTCTTAATTCATCAGGAAAGTTTGAAAATCCCTTATTTCATTGAATGTTCATCTTTTCCCCTAAAAGATAATGATCAGTTTATTGGATAGTTGATTCTTGGTTGCAATCCAAACTTCTTTGCTTTCCAGAATATTATATTCCAAATCCTCTGCTTTTTTAATGTAGAAGCTGATAAATCCTGTGTAGTCATGATTGTGGCTCCTTGATATTTGAATTGTCTCTTTCTGGCTGCTTGCAGTGTTTTCTCCTTAACCTGGGAGTCCTGGAATTTGGCTATAATATCCTTGTAATTTTTATTTGGGAATCTTTTTTCAAAAGGTTATCAGTGGATTCTTTCTGGTTCTAGAATATCAGGGCAGTTTTTTTGATGCTTTTTTAAACGATGCTGTCCAGGTTCTTTTTTGATCATGGTTTTCAGATAGTTTTATAATTATTGTAATACCTCTCATGGATCTATTTTCTAGGTCAGGTGTTTTTCAAATGAGGTATTTTATATTTTCTTCTATTTTTTTCATTCTTTTGTTTTTGCTTAATGATCTTGATATCTCATAGAGTCATTAACTTTCACTTGCCCAATTCTAATTTTTAAGGAATTATTTTCTTTAGTTAGCTTTTTTGCCTCCTTTTTTATTTGGCCAATTTTACCTTTTAAGGAGTTGTTCTGTTCTTTTCCAAGCTGTTGACTTCTTTTTCATAATTCCCCTGCATAACTCTCATTTCTTTTCCACCTCTCTTATTTAATTTTAAAAATCCTCTTTGAGCTCCTCCAAGAAAATTTTTGGGCTTGAGGCCAATTTGTATTTTTCTTTGAGGCTTTACATATAGTTACTTTGGCATTGTTGTCCTCTTCTGAGTTTGTGTTTGGAATTTCCCTGTCACCATAGTAGTGGTCAGGTCTTTTTGTTTTTTGCTCATTTTTAAAAGTTGAACTCTGCTCCTGGGACACAGGGGTCAATTGTCTTAAGCTTGTTGCACTGGGATCCAGGTAATGGATAGAATATATGGTGGACAAGGGACCTTTTTCCCACCCCTGTCCCCCACAAATACTAAATACCTCAAAATCTTGGTAAGGAAAACCTTTAGAAGCATGCTACAGCAAGACTTGGAACTAAACCTATGGTCAAATCTTTTTTTGTTTGTTTTTTGTCATTGTTTATTTATTTTGAGTGCTCTTTAAAGAAAAAGAATAGAATTCTAGATTCTCACCACCACCACTACCCCTTCCCCATCCACTGAGAAGTCAAACAATATGATATAAATATATATGAAATCATTCAAAATCTATTTTAGCCATATAAGATATAGAACATAAGAAGATGAAACTTCAATTTGCATTCATCATTCATCAGTTTTCTCTCTGGAGGTAGATAGCATTTTTTTAATCAAGGGTCTTATGGAATTGTTTTGGATCATTATATTAATCAGAGATACTGGAATGATTGGATCAATTCATCATTATACCAATAGTGCATTAATATACTTATTTCACCTCATTCCTGCTAGCATTTTTTTCATTTCTGATAGATGTAAAATAGTACCTAAGAGTTTTTTTAATTTATCTTTCTCTAATCAGTGGTGATTTAGAGTATTTTTTTTCAGATGACTATAGACAGCTTTAATTTATTTTCTGAGAATAGCTTGTTCATAATTTTTGAAATTTATCAACTAGAAAATAGCTTCTTTTTTTAAAAAAACAAAAGATTCAGATTCCTATATATTTGAGAAATTATTTTTCTGGTTACCAGAAAAAGAGAAAGTTTTAAAAATATATATATTATTTTATGGTCTCTGGTCCCTGGTATATAACAGAGTATTGGATTCTGATTTCTAATCCATTCTGTTATTTACTTCTGATTTATAGACAAGCTCATCCCATTCCCATTGACAGTCATGATTACTAACTGTATATTTCCCCATTTTTTCCTATTTTCTTTTATCCTGTTCTTCCTCAAAATTCTGCTTTGCTCCTGATTACTGCCTCTCTTAATCTGTTTTCCCTTTTATCTTTCCCTCTCCCCCCTGCCCAATGTTTCTTATTCCTTTCCCCTCTTATTTCCTGATTGGATAAGTAGATTTCTATATCCAAGTTTGTGTATATATAATCTTCCCTCTTTGAACCAATTCTAATAAGAGTGAAGTTCAAGTATTTCCTACCATAATACTCCACCCCCATTTTTTCTTTCAATTCTTCACTTATTCTTTTAATACCCCCAGATAATTCTATAAGATTATAAGTTACAGATTTATTGATCTATTTCTGTAGCGGGAATTTTCATGTTTGGAGCTCTAAACCAAAGAAATCACAGGTCTGGACCACAAAAAGCTGACATTACTTCAGGGAAATCTACTAGAATTCAGAAAGACAGTAATTTAGAACAGAATGCCCCCAAAAAGAAAATTTACTAAAACTCCAAAATATTTCCCTACTCTGCCCTTCACCCAAGAGATGTATATGAATCAAAATAAATAAAGTCAACTCAAAAGAAATTGCCTCTCTAACTGGACTACTAGTACAAGACTGAACAAATAATTCCCATTTCTCCTATCTTAGCTTTATGATAAGAACTATATGTACTTGAGCTGGGATCAAAGGAGAAATATTCACACATCAAAAAATGTGTATTTGAAGGAAATGAGAGCAAGGACATTTTAAATACAAGACTATAATGTCCTTTGAAGTCATATCTATACTGACCAAATACTGTATCCCAAACTATTTACACAATCAAAGCCTCAGATTCACAATTAATCTAGCTTTGTCTTCTTGGTGGATTTGCAATGAGACAAATGAAAATTGTTTTTAATAGATAAAGCAATATGAGAAAAAATTGTATTTTGGGAATTTTGCATGAGAGAAAGCTTTAACTCTAAATTGTTTGTGAGATTTGATGAGTAAAAAAACCCAACCTCTATCATCTTGTATGTGCTACATTTTTAGAAATCAAAATTTTATGAATGTGACAAGCAGATGGTCACAACCAAGTCAATCTGCCAGGTGTTTTAATGAGTCTTAGCCCCAAATCTAGCATTGCATTATGGGACTAGAACATAATTCCAAGAGTTACCTAGGATACCTCCAGGTTGGCATCTTTATTAAATAACAGCCTTTGGCATGTGAGAATGCCTCAGGTGAAACACTTGAAAAGCTGCGTGAATATTATCATGACAAAGAGACCAACCAACTGGGGGTATATTCCATATTTCCCACCCCCCTCCATTGCTTTGTTAGACAAGAAAGATGACTTCTTTTTAAAAGAATTATCTTGGAAATCTTTGCTCTGATTCATAGCTAAATCCAAGGTTTTATACCTAAAATAGATGTTGTTTATAATGATTCATCCAGGTTACCTTCAAAATTGCCCAGATGATTTCTTTATGTAACTAGATGAGTAAATCTTCCCCTCCCCCTTGTTCTTAAAGGGATAATGAGCTGCTATCATTCAGTAGTCCTCTTTCACTGATTACTGCTTATTAAGCTTCAGCATGAGGCAAAGTCTGTGTTTCTACCCAGCCTTTTTTTTTTTTTTAAATCTCCTAATGTGTGTGCACACCATGCATATTATGATACGAAAATGCTCATTTTCTCTGCCTGGCCAAATCACCAAGAGAACCCTTGGATGTGCTCAAAGGCAGGCAACCTTACAGCAATTTATATTGACTGGGAGACAGGACTTGATTCATGGGGAGTTTCTAAACAGGGAACAGCATCTGTAGAAGCAGTTGGGTGGTTTTTTGAAGTATGAGAGAAACATAATCCTTAATACAATATTCAATTCAACTCAACTCAACAAATATAAAAATTAGGCATATATCACTCATTGTGCAAGGTTCAGAGACTACAAGGAAAGGAAAAACAGTCCTTGCCTTCAACAAGCTTATTAGAAGTCAATCTTAGAAAGCCAGGATAGAATACTGTGCTTTCATATATCTGCTAGAACTATAAATAAAAGGCATTTACTTCCATTTGTCTCACAAAAAACTTACTACCTTACTCTATATTTAGACCACATATATCTTGAGTCCAGAACTCATTCTAATCCTAGGCCAGTAGAATTTTAACAGAAGTCGATTTTATTATTATATAATAATTAATATATTATTATGTATTTCAATAAATAATTTATTTATATTAAATAGAAATATTTATGATTATCAATAATAATTTATAATTATACAATGATTTACAAATTGATTTGTAAATGATTGTATAAAATACAAATGATTGTATTTGGGTCAAATACAATGGTCAAAACTATTTTCAAAATAACATTAAGACAATATTTGACTATTTAAGTAGTCAAAATAGATATCTATGTGATGCTGGATCTTCTTCACATATCTCAACCAAAATAAGAAATCACAACAGATTGAATACAGAAGCATGAATAAGAATCTAGCTGCCTTTCAATGAAGCCAGACATTAAAGAGATTTGCAAAAACATGTAAAATAACACCACTCTTCTCAAAAATTTTTTGTATTGAAAAATATAGTCATTTTTCATTAAATATGTTATTTACACTCATATAAATGGTTGTTATTGTTATTTTTAAATGAATTACTAGCTAAATCCTTTTAAATTTTTTATCAGTTTTAATTTCTAATGTGGTATATTTGATAGATATGATTCAAAAGCTCTTTGGAGTCTTCAGTTTTTAAGAGCACTTTCAGAAGCATAGTGGATAGAGAAACTATTTTGGAGGCAAAATTACCTTGGAAGATGTCTTACCTCTTATACTTCCTGAGTGTGAGATCCTGAGCCAGTCCCTTAAATTCTAAGTATCCCAGATGGCTCTCTAGAAATGTTAAGTTGCAGAATCAAGATCTATTTTGGTTATGATTTGTATTTCTTAAACCCAACTTCATACTACAATAATGAATCAAAGGTCTGGTCTCCCCAAGAAATTTATAAAGCATTTTCCTCAAACATGACAACCTATGAGGTAGGCAGTGTTGTGATTATAAAACTGCACCCTTTTTTTAGATAAAGAAAGTGAGACTTAAAAAGTCCCACAATCAAGAAACAGGTGAAGCTAGAATTAAATCCAGGTGTTCTGACAATACATTACTTTGCTCTCCAGCAGCCATATTCTGGGGATTCCTATTCTGATACCTTCTGCTTTTAAATTCTACCCCCTAGGCTCATTTTCTTCATTTATAAAATTAGGAGTTTTGATCAAATGACCCCCAAGGTCCTAGGTATATTATTACGATCTTTCCTTTAAATGTTCAGAAGTGAGAGAAAAGACAATCTCTAGATTGTTCTCGTTCTAGTTTCTGGGACCCCTAAGGAATAATTTTAAAATATTGGAGACAGCATGACAATTAAAGGAAACATGAGAATTACTGGAAGAGAACATACATTCTGATTCTTGAAGTATAGGTTTCCCCAGGATATTAAATCAATATTTCCCCATCCAACCTGGCTTTATGTAGGGATTAGGGCTGCTCAAATGATGAGCAGAAAACACTGGAAATGTTTAATCAATATGGCAGAGCACATAAATTCAAAGTACCTATTTAATGGAATTATTTCATCTGATCATTTTCATTCTCTCATGGAAAAGTACTCATGGAAAATTGTCTATACCAACTTTTTCCTTCACATGAGGAGAGGAGAGTTCATCATCATTTGGATCTGACCGATTTTTTCTTCCCGAATCTAACAATCTTGGAGATGGAGGTTAAGACTGTTTTTACTCATTCAGAGTCTCAGAGATTTTTTGGTGGGCTAGGCTATGTTTCCAAATTTCCTTCCTCCCCTAGTTTTTCTTGAAGAAATTTACAGAAATGTTTGAGGCTAACCCCTCTTCAATGAAACTAAGCTGACCCATTAAAAATATATCTCAATTTGTGCAAATTCTTCATGAAGATACTATGAATTCTGGAGCTTTTGAAAGAACACTTGAAGGAGAGGAACAGAAAAACTTGATCAGCGCATAGAACTCTTTGCCTAAATTTGGACTAGCATGCATTCAGCTGCAGTAGACATTTTGTTGATGTCTTGCCAGTTAGTCTTACTAATATTCCAAAATTCATTTCCAACTAGGATGATTTTGGTATGAGAAAGGCAGGCCACAAATATTTTCTTTGTAACTAAGAAAGCCTCTTTTCCTGGCAGTGTTCTTTTCCACCCCACAGATGGTTGGATCTATATACTATTGGAGTTCTATTTTCTGTATATTCTATGTAGTTTACATACATATTATACATGTACAATGGTATATATGATTTATTATTTAGACATTATAGTTTGGGAGACCCTTATTTTAGTTATGTTATAGTAGTGATATACCCAACATTTTTTTTGCAATACCTACTTAATTCAAAGGAAAGAATTCACATCCAAAATAAATTCTAAAAGTAATATTAATACTTATTACTGGGAAACAAACTGTAATTTTCATATTTGGTAAAGTTCACAATTGACAAATCGAATCTTTTATACTCAGAAATCATTGTGCTCTGAAGAATCACTTCTAACTTCCTAAAACTGCAATACAGCTTACTAGTCCTCTTGTTATTGAATGGAAAGTTCTCAATTAAGAATTCTGATTTGTGTCAGTAATAAACTCTCATCAAGGACTCTGATAAATACCTCAAAGTTTTTTTTTGCAAGCATCCAAAATATCTACTTTAAACCTGTTTCTAATTTTTGGATTTACAGTTTCCAGGGTATACAACAGAAAGACCTCTAGTTTTGCAGTCTGAGGACTTGGGTTCAAAAATGATTTTACTATTTATTACTCCTTTGATCTTAGGAAAAACACTTTATCTCTCTGAACTTCAAGTTCTTTCTCTACAAAATGAGAAGCTTAGAGTAGAAAAGTCTCTGAAGCTTCTTCTAGTTTTAAATCTATGATATATAAATGGAGAGACCCCAACCTTCCCAGTCACAAGTGTCCCCTGTGTCTAAAACCATATTCCTACTATTAATTGAAGTCTTCCAAAACCATTTCTTTCATGTACTATTTCTACTTAAGGATTTTATTTCATGGTCTGATTCAAACCCATGTTTCCAGGCCAATTTCATAATATTCCCCCTTTAAACTTTAAAAATAGGAGGGCAAGTGATTTGTCTTATTTGCTGTTCCATGAATTCAGTAGTCTTTCTCCTACCCTCAAACCAAACCCCATGCCTGAAATATACTTCCCCATCCTCTTTACCTGTTAGAAACCCTAGCTGTCTTCAAGAGGCAACTCCTATTGGTGCCACTTCCTATTGGAAACTATTCTTTATCCCTTAACTTACTTTTTGGTATTGTTACCCAAAATTGTCATGTATATTTTCATTTCTTTATATTTCTATCCCCAATAGAAAGTAAGTTCCTGGAGCATGGAATCTTTTTCACTTTATCTTTTTGTTCCTAAGTGCCTTACACATACTTGTTGGATTACAAATACTTGTTGGATTGAATTGGAGTATTCTTTGCGGTCTCTCACTCCTTAAATTCCTCATAGAATGTCACTGGAACATCTACAATGCACTTATAACATCCCTTCTTGGTATTACAGCTGTTTATATACATATATATATATATATATATATATATCTTTTCCTCCTCTTTATACTATAAGCTCTTCTAAAACAAATACTTTCCTATCTTTTTCTGTATCCCCAATAGTCAATATAAAATCTTGTGCCAGATAGATGCTTAATAAATATTTACTTAACTAAATTAGCTGAATCACATGAGTAATGACTTAAATTGTTTTACACACAAAGTTATCGTGAAAAAAATTAATCCTCCATTCTCTTGAACAGAGGAAAAGAACAAAGGCTATAATATGAAAAATATATTAATTTGAGAAATAATTTCCTACCTTTTAGTGGGATTCAGTATTGGAATGGGTTAATGAGGTTATTTTTGCAATTTCCTTTTCTAGAGATTTCATCTTATATTTTGGGGGTAGTTAAAATAGGTTCCTATTTGAAGATAGAAAGATGGACTTTCTATCTGACTCTCTAATTCAATATTCTTGCACATATATCTTTCTATGCATGAGGTATTATAGAAGAGAGAAGACAAATACCTTATTCATCAATGAGCTTTTTCCTCTAGATAAGAACACTGAAGTATAGCCAACAAACCTCAGTACTGAGTGACTTAGTGGAAAGACTGTGAGCTTTGAGGTCAGAGAACCTGGACTTAAATCCCCACTCTGATGCTTACTACTTAAGTGACCTTGGGCAAATGACTTGGTCTCCTTCCATATCCTCATCTGGAAAATGAACAGATTGGAATCAATGGCCTCTAAATCTAGATTCTATGACTTTCCTACAGGGGATGTGAATGATTCTTTTCCTAAAGAAACCCTGACTTGCAAATTGCTAAGGGAAGGGGGAGCAAGCACAACGCTGAATGGATTGTTGAGCAAATCAGGAAGTTATGAACTATCAGGACCTGTAGGGAGAGATCAAGAGAGCAGGCATAAGGCACTCTGAGTTATAAAGGAGGCCTTCCTAATGGAGGAAGTTACTCCCTTTCCATGCACGTCTCTCAAGAGGACATTGCTAATTTGCTGCTGGCAAAGGGACAAACAATACATTGCCTTTTGCCAATCAGGAAGAGCAAATAAGACCTGTCCAAAAGACCAGGCAACTTCATGTGACTGAAATGGGAAGAGAAACAATGTTTTACATTTTTTTCTTCCTTGCAAAAAGTTCGTCCTAACCTCTTGAGAGATTGAGGATAGGAAAGGAGGAAAGAGCTGAAAGACTGTTGTCAATGGCAGATCTTTGTTCCCAGAAGAGAGATAAAAAGGGGGATTTCCTAATGTTCTTTTTTAGGGCCAAGGGCCTTAGGCAGCATCTATATAAGTGACTCTCAATCTTGTTGAAATTATGATACCCAAGTTTTATTTCTTTTTCTTTCATAATCCTTAAAGTAAAATGAAAACAAATTGATATAGAGCTCTATTTATTTATTTCATGATGCTCTGGAGTTTATTGCCAAACTCAATTTGGGGAATTATTTACATAATTACGTAGATTTGGATGAAAATGAAAAAACTCAGTAAAAAAAAATTAATCCCCTAAGAACATATATCAAACAGTTTTTCAAAGCTCTAGAGTTTAATTAAAGTTTTCATCGAGAATCTTCCACCTAGAACTGGATAGGACTTAAAAGGTCATGTACTCCTAAGCCTTCATTTTATAGAAGAGAAAACTGAACATTTGAGATATTAAGTAATTTGCTTAAGATCATTCAGTTAGCAATGGTAGAATTCACACGCAGGTCCTTTGATTCAAACTGTTGTCCTTTTTTATGATACCCTGTTGTCCCACTTCTCTTCAGTTTTATATAGATATTGCATTATTAAGCTACCAAGGACAACTGATTCAACCTGAGCACTTGTACTAATGCTAGTGAAGAACAAAAGTTCTTTTCATAAGGTTCCCATGCTGTACCAAGGATCTGGATACTCAGTTTCTAACTGAGGTCTACTACAGAACTTATCAAATATTTCCCATCCCTGTCCAAATTTTCTTATCTGCAAGATTGAGAATATTTCAACCTATTTCCACTCTAAAGTATTATAGGTGATAAGTACTAATTAGTTAGTGCTTATTTGTAGCAAAGACCCTTAGTAAGTAGAATATGAAATGAATTCATATCACATGAAATAAATCCATATCATAAAAGATGTGAAAAAAGCCAATATATTGAATTATTGGACTGAATTCTGAAAATGAAAATAGGGAGAGTAAGAATAAAATTAGATACTGTCTGAAATACTTCCATAGCTGACTAGAGAGTAGTAAAGCAGATATAAATAACTGGATGTATTTTTAGCCAAAATCTTAGTCTATATTTTTCCTTTTCAAAGTGGGATTGCTTAGTAAGGCAATGATTTGAAGAGTCATGAACTGATTGCATGAGATTGAGCATAAGAACTATTTGTAGTATGTAGAATACAAGAATTCTCCAATTCTCCAATCTCATATCTCAAAATATGACCCAACCTCTCCACTCATACAATTATACTAGTTTTGTTAGTACTCCTCTGAATTTCTTTCTCCACCATGAGCTCATACAAGAACTTTCCTGATCTCTCTATTCTCAACTCTCTGGTTTAAAAAATACAAAGTAAGAATACACCATTACCTCAAAATGTGTTCACAAATTCTACTGATTTAAGAGATCAGATAAAGATTAGGAAAAACTCTACTTTATTAGCATCAATGGTATATACTATAGCATCTTTGTGAGGTTTCTTTACTTCTTGAACAAATGAGTGAACCTTCACTAGTTCACTAGTATCAAGGTGTTGTGATTACTAAAGAAATAATCACTTCTCCAGGGTGCTAGAAAATGGACATTTTATAAACAGGCCATAGCAATAAAGATTATGTATATAAATGGAATCACAAGCTAGCTTCTTGTGTTGGAACTGGCCAATCAGAAAAAAAAAATGGTAGGATCTCTGAGTCTATTACAGTTTCCTCTTAAACTGGCAAGAGTGTTTCACTCATTAAATTGGATTTTCCACTTATAAAATGAGGGTGATCATGCTAGCCTAGTGAATGATGGTATCACCAATGTCATATTGAAGCCCAATGCTATCTATTGTTTGGCTTAATTGATCAATATGGTGCTCAATGTTAGTTAATCAACAGCCATTTATTAAATGCTTTCAAGGTTCTAGGTACTGTGCTAAACTCTCAGGCTCTTGTAAGCAAAAAATGCTTCTTTTTTTACCCAGATCTATGGTTTTATATAGAGATCCCTCAGAAAGATTTACTCCATCAAATTAGCTTTTCACATGTTCTGCAATATGGAGTCTTGGAGATTTATTTATCTGTGTATAGAGATTTTGAATGACTTGTACATAGTCATTGTCAGGATGTACCAACACTGGCATTTGAATCAAGGACTTCCTAGCTTCCTGATTCGAGGCTAGTTTTTTTCTGTTGTACATCATGCTAACTTCTAGGAAACATATGGAAAATATAATTTGCTCTTTGTTAACAACAAAATAAATAGCATCTATGCCTCTGAAATGGAGAATTTCCCATTGGATAGTGAGACTGCTTAGATTTTTATCTCTGAATATGCTCTGAAAAGTATTTGAATGTATTATAGCATGTATATTATACATAGTGATAAAATATGTCATAGATATATACATGATATATATGTGTGTTTATATATACATACATATACATACATATATATTATTTATTGAAAGAGAGAGACAGAGAGAGAGAGAGGGAGAGAGAGAAAGAGAAAGAGAGAGAGAGAGAGAGAGAGAGAGAGAGAGAGACAGAGAGAGAGAGAGAGAAAGAGAGAGAGGATTATAAAAGTTAAAAGTAGAAGGGAACCTAGACCCTGGTATATCCTTTAGGGTAGTCATCTTTTGTTATTCTCATTTCATGGGTGAGGCAAAAATGTTCCTAACATGTTTAATCTATATTCTCAATTTCCATAAGTATGAGTTGTATTGTAATTTTCTCACAGTTCCATTAACCTGCAGCGAATCAGCTATTTATATATCAAAATTGGAGTCAGTAAAACTTGAGTTCAAATCCCATCTTAGATATTTATTAGCTGAAAAACTGGAAACTGAATGGATGTCCATCAGTTGGAGAATGGCTGAATAAATTGTGGTATATGAATATTATGGAACATTACTGTTCTGTAAGAAATGACCAACAGGATGATTTCAGAAAGGCCTGGAGAGACTTACACAAACTGATGCTGAGTGAAATGAGCAGGACCAGGAGATCATTATATACTTCAACAACAATACTATATGATGACCAGTTCTGATGGACCTGGCCATCCTCAGCAACGAGATCAACTAAATCATTTCCAATGGAGCAGTAAGGAACTGAACCAACTATGCCCAGAAAAAGAACTCTGGGAGATGACTAAAAACCATTACATTGAATTCCCAATCCCTATATTTATGCCCACCTGCATTTTGGATTTCCTTCACAAGCTAATTGTACAATATTTCTGAGTGTGATTCTTTTTGTACAGCAAAATAACGTTTTGGTCATGTATACTTATTGTGTATCTAATTTATATTTTAATGTATTTAACATCTACTGGTCATCCTGCCATCTGGGGAGGGTGGGGAGTAAGAGTGAAAAATTGGAACAAGAGGTTTGTATATTGTTTTTTATTTATATTTTATTTGAGTTATATGCATGGATAACTTTACAGCGTTAACAATTGGTTTGCAATTGTTAACGCTGTAAAGTTACCCATGCATATATCCTGTAAATAAAAGGCTATTAAATAAAAAAATAATAATAATGATAATTGAAAAATTGGAACAAGAGGTTTAGCAATTGTTAATGCTGTAAAGTTACCCATGCATATATCCTGTAAATAAAATGCTATTAAATTTAAAAAAAAAAAAAAAGAGGCTTTCTGGTAGAGTGGTCAAAAAAAAGATGTGTCAGCCCACTAGCATAGTTTAGAGAATTTGGTCAATTTCTTCAAATTATTTCTTTTACTTTTGAGGACCTTCAAAATCTTTAATTCAATATTATTTTAAACATATCTTCAGTTTGTATGTATTTTGTATAAATATATAAATAAACGTGAATATTTACATATTGAATATAAATACATAAATATATATTTATGTGTAAAAAAAAGATATTTATTAGCTGGATGACTATGAGCAAAGTCACTAAACCTGTTTATGCCTGTTTTCTCTTTTTTTTGAGTGTTTTTATTTTTTCTTCACTTTTAAAAGCTTTTTATTTTCAAAACATATGCATAGATAATTTTCAACAGTCAGCTTTGCAAAATCTTGCATTCCAAAATTTTTTCCCCTCCTTTCCCCCACCCTAAATGGCAAGGAATCCAATATGTATAAATACATATATGCCTCAGTTTTCTCATCTATAAAATTAAGGTTTGTATTTGATGGCTTCCATGTCCTGTTACAGGTTTTATATATATACATACATAAATCCATGATCCCACGAATATAAGAATGGAAAGCTAGTTGGATAAAGGACAGAGCGCCTGACCTGGAAATGGGAAAACTCATCTTCAGTTCCCATCCAGTCTCATACATTGTGACCCAAGATAAGTCATTTAATCCTATTTGCCTCAGTTTCCTCATCTGTAAAATGAGCTGGAGAAGGAAATGGCCAACCACTTCAGTATCTTTGCATCTCTCTCCCAGACCTCGGCCTTGCTTCTAGCCCAGGCATCATTCGATTCAGGAAAGCAGTCACTATATACATTCTACTGACCACTTCTTTTGCAGGTCCTGAATACTCCACTTCTTCTTCACTCACAACTACTGAAGGCTCAGAAAAAAGTTTCTCCTATCAAAGTCCTCAGGGCTGTCAAATGATTCAATTTTTTAAAAAATGAATATGACTTTTCCCATAGAAACTGCATTAAAGATGTTATTACTGTCTGCTTTTGCTTCTCAATAGCAAGGACTATGGGACCTTTCCATCTGATTTTTAGCTAAAACTTCTCTCTTATCTCTGCATTAGAATATGGAGAAATGTCTCCAATTTTCTATTTGTATTCCAACTTAGAGCACAGTACTTTGCACGTAGTAAATGCTTAATAAATACTAATTCATTCATTCATTCCTATTGTTGCCAGCATGAACAAATAGATTGACAGCACAGTGTTAAGCCCATTTGTACAGCAGCTTGTTGTCTGGGTCATGGCTCCCTTAAAAGCCAGGATATACAAGAGGGAAAGGAGCCAAGTTGAGTCAGCAGAAAAGAGGGATGAGCCAGCAACAGCCTTCATCCCAGGTTCTTTTTGGCCATCTGTGGTGATGTCATCCTTGGTGTCCTGTGCTGGCAGATCCCAGTTCTGGGACTGGGGGTCACAGGGCACTGCAACACTTCCCAGAACATAATCTCACTCAGCAGCTCCACACTGGAGGGAGACTCCCCTGCTCTGTGATCACAAAGATAACAGGAACATCCAAAGCCATGGCCTTGAAGGGTAGCTTTACCTATTTGAATAAAACATGTACTGAAACATTTTGAAAACCTATCTAGTGAATAAAAATTTTAGCCAAGCTCCAGGAGGTAGAAGAGCTGGCTTATATTAAGTCATAGAGAGGTGCCCTCCACTGATTCTCACAGTGGGGGGGAAGGTCAGACTATGAGGAGAACAGGCATGTGTTGTGAATTTTGAGGATGAAATGGGTTTCAGTTTGAATTTTTTTGATGGATGAGAATTGGCACAAGGTCTTTTCCTCTTCTCCCCTTAAACTAAGAAAGAGCTGGCTTGAACTGAGAATACATAGGTTAAACAATAAAAGTCTGCCAATAATCACAGGGTTCCATGATTGGCTGAGAGTGACACTGTCTTTACAAATAAGGCAAATTCACATTCTTCCAAGTGCACAAGTGGGCCAGTCCCAAATCAAGGGGCGGTAGTCTGGGAAGAGTATTCTCTTTATTGGATCAACCAAGGAAGAAGATGTTTTGAAATCCCAGAGGGAAACTGCATAGACTCAGTATTCAACCCAGAACCTTAGATAATTTAGGATAGAATTACCCAGTCTATTATGCCTATTGTCTTTTTACCTTGCTCTTGTGTCTTATTAACTTGAAAACTGAAAATGGCACTGTTGAGAAAAAATATAAAGGTTAAAAAGAAATCTTTATTTGTGGTATGATTTTTAATTCTTTTATATATGTAACCACTCCAAACACTTTGTATTCTATTTAATTTAATTGTAAATAAACACACGTTTTGATTATGTATAGTATCAAATTTAAATATTGCTGGTTGTATGTATACACACATGTATATGTACATATATGTTCTACAGATCACACATATACACACTTGTGCTATATCTATATGTTTTCGGAGAAGGTGTTGACCTGCATTTATAGATAAAGAACTCTCATCCAGGAGTTCTCAATACCAAACAATAAAATCACAGGTCTGTTCCCTGGCCACATAGCTATGTATGTATGTACATATACATGGATATATACATATATAAATGTGTGTATTAATCTACTTGCTTTGTTGATTTAAATTCTGTCTTAAATCTTCAAATTCATACTTTTATCTAATGGGTGAACATTGTTTTTGGGAGATTTCCATGTTCCAAGAAACCTCATATAACTCTTAAATCTAGAATTTTCTCACAAAACTTCTAAATCATACTATTACTAAAATATCAGATCACTTGTTTAAATTTTCTTTTTGGAGCTTCTTCTGTTAATTGTTTTTTGTCTGTTAAGTTTTTCTTGGGCTTTATTTCAGTTTGTTTATATGATTTTATTTTTTTTTTTCTGTGAGTGACTAACACATAGCAAGTACTTAATGCTTGTTGGTTGAATGGCACAAGGAAAGACTGGCCAAGAAAAACTGGAAGCAGGTATTTATGGATCCCTCCTAATGGACCTTTGAAGTCAGAGACCCAAACTAGCTTGGAGACATGAAGATCAAAGGCACTTCAGACCATAAATTAGAATATGGTAAGAAAATATCTCTGAGAAAATGATTTCCTGGGATAATGAAGTCTTCAACTGGGCTTAGACCTAAGGCAGTTCTAGATGAAGGAAAATGAGGGCTCTAGGACCTCCTGGCCTTGTTATACTACATCTAGTAATGCACTCACTTCTTGGAACCATAATTTAAGAAGGCCATTAATAAATTGTAGAGAGACTAGAGTAAGAGGAGGGTTCCTTTTGTCCAATATAGCCAGGTGGATTTAAGATGATACCATCCAAGATGTGATGTAAAAATTGATAATGTTTAGCAAAAACTTAGAGAAATGATAGTGGTCTTTGAAATATTTCATGAAGAAAAATAATTAGATGATTTCTGCTTATCCCAAAGGGAGACTTTAAAAAAAACAATAAAGTTCATTCCTTCACAGTGAAGTTGTCCCATAGGGGAGAATAAGGAGCAAAGGATATAACTTTCAGAAAAGTATTTTAATTTGACAATTAGTCAAATTATTTAAGTGTGTGATGTGCTGCCTTAGGAGGTTAATGTCCTCCTTACTTGAGATGTTCAAGGGCAGGTCAGATGGTCATGTGGATATGTTGTAGAGTTGTTTCTCAAAGAGATGTGAGCTGGAATAAATAAGTTCAGACTTTTTGAAGTCAATTATCAGAATCTCAGTTTACTTATTTGTAAAATGGAAAGAAAAATGATATAGCCTAATCTCACAGAGTTGTAAGGATCAAATGAAGCCATTTATGTGAGTTTACTTTGGAATGGGAAAATCCTATAATAATGATACCTAATACTATTAAAAACAACAATCCATGATACAATTTTTTTAAACTAAGTTATCCAAGTTGTGTGATATGCAAAGCATCCCAAAAATCTTAGGGCAGTGAAATCTTATCTGGACCCTTTTTTCGTGATTACTACCTTTCCTCACAGGCATTTATTAAACTTTATTGAAGGTCAACTTGCATCAAGATTTGAGATGCTCAAAATTTCTTTAAGGTCTTTATAATTTTAGCTCCTTGGGGTTTGATAATTACATTTTTGAGCACTGGTTACAGAGTAGAGGAAAGGTTGAAGTTATAAGACACTGAAGTCTCTTCCTGCTGAGTTGTTTTTTGCATAAGGTAGTTGGGTCCATCATGGACACCATTAAAGGAGATTGTTTTTCTGAAACACGAAGAAGACATCATTATAAAGCTATTTCCTTGAAAAAAAGAGTATTATGTCATGGTTCTTGAAGAGGTTCATTTACCAGTTCAAGGACCATATCCTCCTCCTCCTCCTCCTCCACCTCTTCCTCTTCCTCCTCCTCCTTTTCCTTGACTTCCTCCTTCTCTGCCTTCTTACTATAGCATAATGCTTTAAGGCTTAAAAAATTCTTTATATATAGTATTACATTTGAGCTTCACAACAACTCTGTGAAGTATATGTTATTATTACCTTCATTTTATAAAGGAGAAAATCAATATAAAATATATAAATCAAATAGGTATTAAATATCTGAAAAAGAAATTGAAAACTTAGGTCTTCCTGACTCAAGAGTCTTCCATGAAACTCTCCTTGAAATGATCTTCAGATCTTAAAATAACATTTTATTATATTTCTCTTACACTCTGATCTTGTTGGGAAAGGGATTGGGTCAGTTTAAATTATAGTTATAAATCCTGTCTCTTATTAAATTGACATTTTTATTTGTTAATCATCCAATAAACATTTATTAAACACCTATGATATGCCAGACCCTATGCTAAGCCCTAGAGATACAAAGAAAAAAAAAATGAAACCATCTCTTCCCTAAGAGTTTACATTCACATTCTAATGAAGGACTCTCTCTCTTCTCTCTCTCCATATATATATACACACATACACACACAAAGAATACACACACACACACACACATATTCATTTTGTTTGTATATTCATAATATATGAATATACAAACAAAATGAATCCAAAGTAATTTGGAGAGAGAAAGCAACTAGAAATTTGGGGATCAAGAAAAACTATATGTTAAAGTTGGCATTTTTATCTCATTTTTGATAGAAAGCAGGGATTATAAGAAATGGAAGTCAGAATGGAAAACATTCTATATATGGGAAGTAGTCTTTGACTGAAGGCTGAGTCACTCAGGAAATGTGTTTTATTTAATTTTTGCATTTGCTCAAGTATCTAGAATATGGGTAATAGGTGCTTAATTCTGCATTGGGCATTTACAAACCACTATTGAAGTGACTTTTCAGAAAAAATAATATTCAATTCATTAGTTAAAAAAAAAAAAGCTGATGGACCACTGCTTTAAGGCAAGAACAGTTCCAAGAATTAAAAGCAAGCACTTTGAGGACTGATCTTGCCATTAAAGTTCATTTCTTTACAATGAAGTTGGAAAGCACAGTGTTGCCAAATGAAGGTTTAATCAATTCAGAACAGAAGCCAGTTCCTTCTCACTAATTCTGAGTTCTTGAAAACCCCCTTAAAAGTTCAATGCCCTGTTTTCATCATATTACCTTCTTTTTGCTGGTTCAGTCCTGTAGAATATTCATTAGGATCACAAAGTTTTGAACTAATTGTGACTCATACATATGGGAAAACAATGTATGTGCCTTTGCTTTCTTGTAGGAGCAGAAACTCAAATGTAGATACCAAATAAAGCAAGTAAAAGTTAAAGACCTCAAGGAACCAGATAAATGATAAAGAGACTTTTTAAAGATGTCTTCTTTATGAATAGATCTCTACATGAAGACATTTGTTTAATAATAAAACTTTACATTTGGACAGAGCTTTTATCTTAGTTGTTAGCAGTCAGTCTAGTGTCCTTCTCTTTCCATGAAGTGAAGAAGAATACAAACACACTTCTGAAATTACCCATTCTGCTTTCTCTCTCATTAGAGATCAACCTATTATTATTAACTTTCATGGAAAGCATTCAGTTATAGTTGGGTTCTCTTATGTAACCAGTATTACAGAATAAGAAAAACTTTAAAAAATTCTTGTTTGAGGACATAATTTAATTTTGAAAGCACAGATTTGCTCAGATTTACTTCTTGAGAATCAGACATCAAAAATGAAAAATAACCTACAGTATAACTTTTTACTGTCTTAAAAAAATCATCTTTTTTCTGATTCTTAGGTAACATAATTTCTGGAAAGACAGTGCTAAACCATTCCTTTTACTTATTTTTTTTTCTTTTTAAATCATTATGACTGCAAAAGTTATGTGCTTGAGAATTTGCTGTATGCTATTACGAGAAAAGAGAGAGTAAACCAGTGGGTTAAGGGGGTGGCAAAGCACTAACCATAACTAAATGCAAAGGGGCAGTTATGGGATTAGAATGCAGAGGAGTCCCCCATGCTAGGGTCCTACTAAGGTCCCGCCAAATGGTTAGACCCTAAGTTACAGTAAAAGATGAATACCAAGAATCCTTTGGGTAAATAGTTTGGCAGAGAATGGGCACTAAGTTCAGTTTAATTTAATAAAAGTCATGCCTACTGGGGCAGCTAGGTAGAGCAATAGATAGAGCACCAGTCCTGAAGTCAGGAGGACCCAAGTTCAAATCTGGCCTCAGACAGTTCTATGGGCAGGACATTTTTCTAGTTACAAAAATTAAAAACAATTCCTGTCTTTACATTGTAAAAAAAGGATATAATATGAGTACAAATAATACAAAGAAAATTGAGGAGGAAAATAGCAAGAACAATTGGAGAGATAAAGAAAAAAAAAGTGTCATAGACAGGTGTGACTTGATTGTGATTTGAAATTAAAGACAAGTTGTATATAATCAATTTGCAGTTTCATGTACAATCATCTTTTTTATTATACTATGTTAAAGTAATGCTTGTTTTATTCCATAAATTAAAAATAAAATTAATTAGTTAATTAAAGACTGAGGTATAAAGATGAGAGCATGCTGGGAAAGGAGAGGTGGAGGATAGAGAGATATGGAGTCAAAAGATGAGATCTTGGTTTTAGCAAATAAGTGGTAGCCCAACTTTCAAGCCTATGTAAAGACAAGAAGGAATATGTCTATTTTATGTCTTTGTTCTGAAACTTTGTCTCAACTGGGCTGGAAGTGCCGAGGTTATTGGTGGAACTAATCCCACCTCTGATTGGCATAGGATCTTTGACATTCTTCCTTTCAACCTGAACCATTTTTTTCCTATTTTCAGCCAACCTAGTGATCCCATGCCCACCATATTTATGCCAAATTTAGAACAATCATTTAGCTTATCCCATTCCTGAGTTCAAAAGGTTCAATAATCTCAGCCTTTCTGGTAGCTTAAATCATAGGTATACATCACCATGACCAGCAACTGCTTATGTTTTAGTCAATAAGACCCAATTTCAAGACCCATCCCTGATATGCTGCCTTTGTAATTCTTGCAAATCATTTGATGGCCTAGACAATTCTCTTAAGATTATAAATTGTATTGGTAGAGGGAGTTTCCTCCCTGGGAAAATCCTATGTACAAAGTCAAAAGTCTGGATCAAACAAACTTAATCCTAGGAAACATGCCATCAAGTTCCTGTCCTTGGGAAATCCCAAGTTTGGGAAACTACCTTGTGGCCCTCACAACATAAAACTATATCCATCTCTTACTATTTACTGCGTACATTCAGTTTTGCCATCACCATTATTACTACAAATGAAAATAACATCCTTAAATTAACCTTCCTGTATATTCTAGAGATGAGCAATACCACAACTGTAAGGTAATTGTGCCTTTAGTGGTGCATTCTCTCTTGCTGCTACATCAAATTGCTAATTAAGGGTAGATCAGGGAGACCACTAAAATATTAAAAATTAGCATGTTTTATGCTAGGATAGGAGGAGACTGTGAGAATAGTATAGTTTGATTAATTGAAATGTTGTCTTTTATCTCTGTTTTTTTAAAAAGGATGATTATAGAGGAGGGATAGGTATTTGTTTAGAAACTAAGGTGAGCAGAGGCGGGGAGGAAATAAGCATTCATCTCATTTGATTCTCACAACAGCCCTGTGGTTATTATGTCCATTTTGCAAATTGAGGAAACTGAGATAAGTACAGCTGAAGTATACAAATAGGAAGTATATAAAACTGGATTTGAACTCAGGTCTTGATTCCAGGACTAGTGTTTTATCCACTGTGCTCGCTAGCCGCAAACATATTCTTTTTATCTATCTATCTATCGCTCCATCATCCATCCATCATTTATCTATCTATCTATCTATCTATCTAGATATACAAAGAAAAGTAAAAACAGTTACTGCTCACAAAAAGTTTATGTTTTAATGAGCCCAGTATGTATACAATATTTGGCAGAGGCACTGGCTAGAAAAAAAGATTTTCTTCCTATACTCAGAGCATTATTCTCAAATAGCATGGCATATGTCAGCAAAGGGGCAGCAGAGCACTACAACTTTATGGTTTGATTTAATCCTGTTTGACTGTATGATGAGAGAAGGGAACCTTGGAAGGGAGGAATCCCTGAGAACTCTGTTGGGGTTTTTTGTTTGTTTGTTTTTTTGTCTGCTTTGGAGGGAGTATAACCTACTAGACACCATTCATCCCATGTTGAAAATGCTGGCTCAGGCACTGTGGTTCTGTTTTCTGAAAGCTGGTATAATAATGGCTGAGCTGTTGATGAATACTAATAGCAGCACTGTATATTTACACAGTTGGTCGAGTTGTGCTTGCTCAATGGCAGGCTTTACCTCAATGGAAATTACCTGGCTTCTGCATTCAGAGCACCAAGGACTGCAGGAGGCTGCAGAGTTGGCTCCAGGTGCCATTTCAACAATGCAAAAATGACTCATGGCCCTAATTATGTGCACGGGTGTAGGATCTTCCAGGTGCTCCTAATACCCATTCTGAGAACCCAGTGACAAGAAGTGGCCCAGATTCCTGTAGGAATGAAAGAGAGACAAAAAGAGAGAAAAAAGAGAAAAAATGGAACAAAAAAGAAAAGAAACACAGAGATAGAGACAGAGACAGAAAGATACACACTTGTGCATGCATACACCACAGAGACAGAAACAGATGGAGAGAGACAAAGACAGAGACAGATACACATACGAGAGAGAGAGAGAGAGAGAGAGAGAGAGAGAGAGAGAGAGAGAAACTATGACAGAAATAGTAGTACAAGGAACAAAGGACTCAGGCTTGGCTTCTGGGACCTGGAGTTGAATCCCAGCACAGCCATTTCTGTGAATTTGGGTACTTAACCTTTTGGTCACTTAAACCCCTAGTTAAATAGGAAATCGTGTTCTAGTTTTCTATTCTATAAAATAAAAGGTTTAGATTAAATGACCTTCAAAGTCGCTTCTAGATCCAAATTCATAATCCTTAAACAAGAAAAACAAGGTCAACTATTTGTCTGCAAAATTGAAAATCAGAGCTTCTACTTGTGGGCCTGAGTTTTTAAAAAGCACAAGATCTGAACTGGGACGTGCACCTATACTTAGATCGTCAGTGAAGTAGGCTCCCTTCTGAAAGTGAAGGGAGCACCCCCTTCATCCTGATCTTTTACCTTCTTAAAGCTGCTTTTGATCACCACAGGGAAGTTAGTTTATGTCATCCTAGAGTGAATATATTCACTTTTTTCACTTTCATATTTGGATTAGGTCAAACTTCGTGGAAAGATTAGGAAAGAACCTGGTTTCCAGGGCATCTTTTATACAGTGACAGTCACTACCAAAGTATTTCTGACTGTTATAAAAGCCCTTCCCAATCAAAACAAGTGCTCGTGCCCAGGACTGTTCCCAAGTCTCCCCTCCCTGCTTCTTCCTGCACCTCAGGCTCCTTGGAGGGCCTGGTAGCTTACTCATCTCTTGAAGTTGAACTCTATAAAGATAGACATATAGACCCAACACCTGGTCCTTTCAACTTGCCTGTTCAAGTGAATGTGTGACTGGGTGACTGTGTACGTGCAGCTAAACCTGTAGAAAAGGGGGCAGGAAGCAACATGGTGACTGAGACTGGAATAATCCCAGATGGTGCCCAAATTTTAAATTTTCTAAATGTATTCTTATACAGGAATATAGATATATTCAATATAATACATACCACATATCCTATATATAGATATATGTTTCCAAAAATAATTTTATATTGCCTTAAATGTGTGTAGTAGTTTACACTTTTTAAAATATTTTTTGGGATGATAAAAGAAAAAAAATAAATTTACATGATAGCTATTATATATTGAAAAGTATCAAGTTGTAGATAATAAATTTGCAGTTTCATGAGCAATCTTTTTTTTATTAAACTATATCATGGAAGTGTTTATTTTATTGCACTAATTAAAAATAAAATAAATTTAAAATTGAAAATATATTGACATGCATTATTTCATTGTATATGTATTAGCTGGTCTTTCCTTTATACACAGAGTTAGTCCTATTGACTTGCTGCACCCTGTAGAATGATAGTTCTGGAAGGGACCTTAGAAATGAGTCTACCCCTTTGTTTTATGGATTCATCAGCAAGTATTTTTTTCTAATAAATTTATTGATTTTTAATATCCATTGTTTTCTGATTCATGTTGGGGAAGAAAAATCAAAATAAAAGAGAAGAAACATAGGAGAGGAAAAAAAACCAGAAAAAAGAAGTGATCATAACATGTGTTGACTTATATTCAGTCTCCTTAGTTCTTTTTTCTGGATGCAGATGGCATTTTCTGTCCAAAGTCTATTGGGATTGCTTTGGATCACTGAACTACCAAAAAGACCCCAAGTCTTTCATAGTTGATTATTACACATTCTTGCTCTTATTGTGTGCAATGTATTTCTGGTTCTGTTTGTTTCGCTCAACATCAGTTCATGTAAATCTTTCTAAACCTTTTTAAAATCAGCTTGTTCATCATTTTTTATAGAACAATAACAAACCATTATCTTCACATACCATAACTTGTTCAGCCATTCCCCAATTGATGGGCATTTTCCAATTCTTTGCTGCCACAAAAAAGAGCTTCAGCAAGCATTTATTATATTCCTCTTAAGTGCCAGGCATGGGTACAGGAAAAGCAAAAAAAAAAAAAGTTTCCCACATTCTAATGATAAAAATCATAAGGACACATATACATAAATACATATTTTTACATAAAATATGTGAAAAAAATAATCAAAACATAATGGAGTGAGGAAAGGCAGGGACATTAGCAGCTAGAGGGAATCAGGAAAAGCATCATTTAAGAGGATGCTGAGAAGTAGGGATTTACTAAGAGGTTACACAAGTAGCATCAGACCTAGGATTTAATACAATAATAATAATAATGCTAGAATTTATATAGCATGTATAAATATATATGCTAAATACATCATCATGTTGCTGCTGTTTGTTCTTTAATTTTTATAGAAGACACATAAAGTTATAGGCTTTACTCTCTTGACCAGTGTCATCAACATCCAGAGGCAAGGTAACTGATTTACTGGGGTGTGCCCACTATGCAGGCTGCACCTTCTTGGGAGAGTTGAGTGCCAGGTTAAAACCAAAAATTGGGTGAGTAGACTTGGAAAAGCCTTGGAAAGCCTTCACACAAAAGGTACGAGTCCTTCCTCAATATCTGCATATCTCCTTACAGTATAGATACATATAACATATAGTATGTGTGTGTGTGCATATATAGCATCTATACTAAGAGGTATTCACATCTCTCAGATTGGCTAAGATGACAGGAAAAGAAAATGATAAATAGTGGAGGGGATTGTGGAAACTGGGACACTGATGCATTGTTGGTGGAGTTGTGAAATGATCCAACCATTCTGGAGAGCAATCTGGAACTATGCCCAAAGAGCTGTAAAACTGTGTAAACCCTTTGACCCAGAAGTACTATTACTGAGTCTGTATCCCAAAAATATCATAAAGGAGGGAAAAGGACCCACATATGTAAAAATGATTTTTAGTAGTTCTTTTTGTGGTAACAAAGACCTGGGAAATGAGTAGATGTCCATCATATGGGGAATAGCTGAATAAGCTGCACTATATGAAGGTAATAGAATATTATTGTTCTAAAAAAAAATGATGAAGAAGCTGATTTTAGAAAGGCCTGGAAAGATTTACACGAACTGATGCTGAGTGAAACAAGCAGAACCTGAAATACACTGTACATAATAAGAGCAAGAATGTGTGATGATCAGCTACAAAAGACTTGGTTCTTCTCAGTGGTTCAGTGATACATAGCAGTCCCACTAGACTTTGGACAGAAAATACCATCTGCAATCAGAAAAAGAACTATAGAGATTGAATTTAAATCAACACATGTTATGTTCACTTTTTCTATTTTTTTCTCTCATAGATTTTCCCTTTTATTCTGATTTTTCTCTCCCAGCATGATTCATAAAGCAAGTGTATATTAAAATAAATAAATTTAAACTTGGGCCAACCACTGAGCTAATCATTTTACAAATTTTAGCTCATTTGATCCTCACAAAAACCCTGTGAGGTAAAGAGTTATTATCATTCCCATTTTATAATTGAGGAAACCAATGAAAATAGAATTTAAGTCATTAACTTAAAGTTACAGACATAATAAATATCAGAGGGTGGATTTGAACTCAGGTTCAAGTTTAGGCATAGTGTTCTATCGACTGTATGACCTTGTTGCCTTGTGGCACATGCCTACAATCCCTGCTATCAGAGAACCTGAGGTTGTAGATTCCTTGAGTTCAAATGTTCTGAGCTACATTGGAGAAACCCAATCAAGGCAATTGTAATAAATTTGGCATTAATATAGAATTCTCCCCTGGATGATCAGCCCATCAAGTTGTGAAGGAAGAACAGACTAGCCCTTGTTAGAAATATAGTAGGCCTAGCCTCCTGTGCCAATCAGAGGTGGTACTGAAACCATCAATAATTGTTGCACTTCCATCCTGGGTGATATAGAGAGACCCAATTTTAAAAAAAGCAAGCAAATAAATTAGGTCTTCTGACTTCAAACCAGCATCCTTTTTACTATCCTAAGAATATCTAATTTATGAGGATCCCTTTTTTATTCAAAAACTTCATAGAAAGCTCTACTTTTGACTGATATTTCTTATACATGATAGTGGCTAAGAATAATATAGGAATCAGTTCAATTCATTGAACAATAACTAATCACTCCATCCATTGAGCGATCTAGTTTCCTATATAAATGCTAGCTGTTATTACATAGGATACTGAATCAGGTTGTATTTTTGTCAAAGGTAAATAAAAATCCAAATCACAATGTTTGATGCAGGTATATATCCACATACCCCTTACAATGCATCTGCCAAGACTGGGAACCATTGTAATATATATGCTTTGATACCCCCTAACAGGAATTGTGGAATTGTGTGTGTGTGTGTGTGTGTGTGTGTGTGTGTGTGTGTGTGTATTTTCTGGCAATAATGTTGGCTCACCAATTTAATTAAATTCTCTCATTTTATAGCTCAGGATACTAAAGCTTTTTAAAAAGTCATTTACTAAAGTCACATAGAGAGTATAGGATCCAGATTCCAAATCCAGATCCTACTAGGTTCTGATCCCAAATTCTTCAAGTCCCCTACTTGTCCCATTCTACCATAGTGCCTCGAAAAATTAAGGAAAGCCGATGGATTTATCACCGTGCCTCCAAATGAATACCTGGCACTTAACCAGAAGGAACCAGGTGCCTGGACCAAGATATGCTCACTCAGGATCTAGATTTAACTCACTGCCCATCCCTATCATTGAGTAATTTTAGTTGCAGTGAAGATGCCTGGATGAATAGTGTCTTCTCAAAGCTCACCAGCCCACAGCTGTCAGACGGAAGGCATAAAGATGCAAACTCAACTGGGGGAAGATAATGAGGCTGGGTCATCAGTACTTGGCACCTATGCATGTGTAGACTCTGACTCTTTCATCTGATCAGCTGAAGGCCCACTATAATGTCTAGTTCTATTGTGTCCATTTTCACAAGGCAGCATCTCTCTATTAGTTTTGAGTCCTGGCCTTGGCTCTGAGGAGCCTTTACAAAGCAAACAGCTGAGAATTCAATAATACAACCCATTTTTTGGCTTCAGCTTCTTTTGCTTTTGTCCACTTTAGGATATGTGCCAAGAAAAGAGAGTGGAGGTAATTCCCACCTTCATTTATAAACATTTCAAAGATGGGATCCAGGCTCTTGTCAATTTATAAAAGCCACTTGTGATCTTTAGGATTTTTACTGAAATTGGAAAATAAGACATAAATTCAAATTAATTATAGCTAAATCAACAAGGAAACTCAAAGATAAATAATATCAAGATGTGATAATACCCCAAAACACTGGTAAAATGCAAAAAGATGCTTGGAAATCTAGAGGCTTAGGAATCCCCACAAATAAAATCACAAACATTTAGGACTAAAAGGACAGAGAGTCCGTTGTTTGACCATGTCATTATAGGTAAGGAGACTGAGGTTAAGAAGAGTTGTGACCTGCCCAATATCAAAAACTCTACTCCCAACACTTCTTGAGACCCAGATGTCTTTCTGATACACTACACTACCAATTTTTTTTTCTCACATCATAGTGTGGTGACAAAACCTGAAGTCAGCTGAGACCATAAGGTTCTGAGAACCAGGAATGAATATTTTGTTCTGTATTTCTACAATAAGGACAAAAAAAAAATACCATTTCATAGATAAAATGGTAGCATTTTTCTTTTTTTCCATACTATCTACTCATCTTTACTAAAGATTGATAAAAATAATGATAGCTGGCAAATATTTAATGTTTTAAGTTTTGCAGAGTGTTTTGCAGATGTTATCTCATTTTATCCTAACAAAAACTCTGGGAGGTTGGTGCTATTGTTACCCCATTTTATGGATGAGGAAACTTAGGCAGACAGGAGTTAAGTGACTTGCCCAATGACACAGAGCTAATTAACATCTGAAACAGGATTTGAACTCAAGTCTTCCTGACACCAGGTCTAGAACTCTGTCCACTGAACCACTTAAATGCTTCTAGCTGATATTAGATGTAAAAAAGGGGAGGCTGGCTGCTCTGCTACAGCTTTTTACAAAATTAAGGACAATGGGTGAAAGTTGAAATTTTCATTTCAGTTTAAGGAGGAAAAAACCCCAAATTTCCTAATCACTGTCCAAAAATGTAATGAGCTTCTAGATGATAGGTCAAATCTATCACTTATCACTGAAAAGTCTTCAAGTAGAAGCTGACTGACCACTTATCCAGTGCATTATCAAGCAGATTCTCACGTAGGAACAAGTTGGCTTTTGAGGTCTGAGATTCTAGTTCTAAGATTTTGGGGAAAGAATAGCACTTAAAACATAAGAATCTCCTAAAACTCTTTGATACAATAACTGGAAAACACTAGTATGTTATTCCTTAAATCAAGTCACCTCTCCTTTACTAGGGACATGATGGCTTTTATGAATAAAACAATCTGTCTTCTTAGAATTTTAGGTTTTAGGGAGAAATATTATGACCTCCACCCCAAACCAAAATGTCTAAGCTGTGCCCTCTGATAGCAGACTAAGCTATGAAGTAGTACCTCTGTGACCTTATTGTCCAGTCATTTATATACCTTTGTACTATTCTATGGATAATCGGTGCCTGGAAAACATGAAACTGAAAGAGATGATGTTACAAGAGATAATTCCAAAGAAACAATGTGGTATAGAATAGAGAGCCCTAAACTGGAAATCAGAAGATTCGGGTCACTGAATGATCTTAAACAAGCTATTTTATCTGTATGAGCTTTAGATTTCTCTTCATTAGAAATTAAAGCCTCTTTTGGCTCTAGTAGCATGACTATGAGTGAATATTATAAATAGACATTTGACTAAATAATGTGGATTTATATTGAAATTTGCTTACAACTTCTAAATATTAGCAGCATTATTATGAAGGTATACCTATCATCCCTCAAGTAAGAATCATGAATAAGGGAAATACCAACTTCTGGTTCCCAAAATCTGCCTGCCAACTTCCCTATTTCTCTTGATCATCATTTATGTCTTGAGTTTCATTTTCCCTGTCACCTAAGCTTGATATCCTAATGCCATCTTTAATTCTTCATTTGATCATATCTCCTATATCCAATGGCCAACCCCCAACAATTCTATTTCTGATACGTCTCATTTGTATCTCTTTCTCTCTACTCATATGCCTACTATGCTATTTTAGACCCTCATCATCCTTTACTGGATTTATTGAAATCATTTCCTATCTGGCCTTCAATCCATCCCTCATACAACTGCCCAAATAATGTTCATAATGCACATAATTAGCCATGTCCTTTTCTGGCTCAGAACCTTAAATTTATTACATTACCTACAAGATGAATAGCAAATTCTTTAACTTAGAACTTAAGGCCCCTCAAAACATGGCTCCAAACCTCTTTCCTAGTTTCCTAGTTTATTTCTCCAAACAAACTGGATTATTAGTGCTTCTCTGATTTTGTTTTGCTTTATTTTATCAATGTACATTTGGACAGGTTATCCCCAATATCTGGATTGTATTCTCTTCATATCTTTGTCTGTTGAAATCTATTATTTCTCCCTAAAGTTCTGCATTCTACTACATACTCTCACCCCCAAATTTCAAGTGGTCTCTTCCTCCTTGTATTTGCTATAGTGTTTAATCTAAATCTTTGCCTTTCTATGTTGCCTCAACCATTTGAATGTATGTTCCTGAAAGTAAGGACTGTTTTGTTTTTCTCTTTGTAATTCAAACATTAACACAATATTTTGTACATAATAAATTCTTTATAAATAAAAAGTAAATGTTTCATTCCTGCATACATGTTTTGGTTCAAAATTTGCAAAAAAGATGCTGACCTGCACTAGTAGAAGCATTTTCCTTACCTGGAGGTTGTAATCACAAATTCAGTACTTTTCTCTATCCTTGTTGCTTATTTTTTAATTAACTACCTAATTCATTTGTTAATTTTTATTTATTTATTTGATCATTAATTCTTTCATTTTTTTTAAATTTTCAAATTCAAATTCTCTCCCTCTTTCAAAACCCTTCCCACATTGACAAGGCAAGTGATATGATATTCATTATATATGTAAAATCATGCAAAACATATTTCCATATTAACCATACTGCCAAAAACAAGAAATATAAAGAAAGTGAAAAAAGTCTGTCTCAATCTGCACTCAGTGTTCATCAGTTCTCTCCCTCTGGGTAAAGATAGCATTTATTTTCATCATGAGTCCTTTGAAATTGATAGTTAATCATATTGATCAGAGTAGCTAAGTCTTTCACAGTTGATCATTATTGCAATATTGTTTCTGCCTCTTTAATGTATCAGGCACTGTGCTAAGTTGGTTCTATAAAGACAAAAGTGAAACTGCTGCTTTTATCAATGCAAGTGTGTTAGAGGAAGGGGCAAAGTTCTCTTAACTTTTAGGTTAATGGACAATTTGGGTATTTCAGCAAGAGGATCAAATCGTCTAGCAATCATACTAAAGGCTTAGTTTATCCTGTGATCAGCCAGCCCTATTGAAAAACCTACTCCCCGAGACTTATTCATAGGATCATATATCTATAATTGGAAGGGATCACTTTCTGGGTCATCTAGTCCAAATTCCCCTTATTTCACAGATGAGGAAACTGAGGCTGGGGTCAGATCACTTCCCCAAGGTCACATAGGTAGCAAGTGTCACAACAGGGAGTGAATCCGGGTCCCCTAGTGACTGAATCCAGACCCCTTGACCAGAAATTCAGCACTCTGTCCTCTATATAAAGTGCATTCTTCCCTGGCCATGGGTCAGTCACTCGGGGTCTAGAAGGTTCTGTCCAGACTTGATCGAGCCCCTGTCATCCCCATGGCTTCCTCTCTTCTCTTTGCAGTGATGAAGAAAAGACAATAAGGAGCTGCATTCTCTACCCCACACCAAAGCTCTGCTATGGAACTCCCTTTGGATGCTAAATTTTCGGGAACTTGCCAGCTCATTTTCTAACTTGTTTTGTGATGTGGCAACAGCCTCAAATTACAGCCGCCTGAACAGCCCAGTAAATATTTACACAAACCTGCTGCTGATGGTAGGAGCTGACATGCATCCCCCTTTGTGCCCATGGTGGTGGTGGAGGGGAGAGAAAGAGGAGGGGGAGACACTGTATTAAGAGCCAACCAGCTAATGAACCTGATCCCGGCCACAGCTCAATACAGATGGCTCTTTCAATATTGGTGGCTTTCAAGCTACAGAGAGCATAAACTCAATAGCCGTCTTTAGAAGCCTCGTTTAAAGCCCCTGAATTTTGTTTGCTAGAGGCTAGGGCTGCCCTATCTTTGTGCAACCAGCAGCTGGCTCTGGCTTAGTGGTTTTGCATTTAGAAATAGTTCCCTCATGCCATCCTTGATTTTTCCCCTCTTTATAAAGGCACCAAAAGTAACAAATAAACTCTTTTCTTTATAGATCATACTAAATGGACATATGGTTCTTTAAAATGACCAAAACATGATCTCTAGGAGGTCAAAAAACACAGGCTCAGTCATTGTGCAATTAGAAACAGGTCTCCGATATCCTTCTGCTTCAGTCCTCCCACTAAATATGTTTTATTCAATGTGATCATCATCAATAATAATAACAGTTATTTAATAACCATTATAAATTATCAGTTATAATTATTAAATAGGTTTATAATTATAGTTACTATATTTACATTTAATACAAGTATTTAAATAATTATAATTATTAAATGTACTTATATTCATGCATCAAATATATAGGTATTTATATAATAAGCTTGTAATCATAAAATAATTATTTTTTATTATTATTGATACTGATAGTAAAATATTTAATACTTAATATTTTCCAGTATAAATGTTCTCAAAGCCCTGGGATAGAGGAAGGAAAAGAGAGTTGGAGGAGTATTATTATCTCCTACCATATGTTTGTTATGCCTAAGGGTCAGGACCACAGAATCAGGGGAACACAAAAGATTTAGCTTCAAAAGTCTAGAATCCTCAGTCTTGGGGCTTTGCTTGAGTGAGTTTGAAGTAAATGCTCCTCCCCCTCACTTTGACAACAGTCGCCCCTCTGTAAAACTGATCCATTTAATAAGAATTTATAGGTATCTTCTCAGTATGATGCTCTGTATTAGGATCAATATAGGAACAGTAGAAAACCCATCCCTGTCCTCAAAGGGATTATTATTCAAGAAGAATAAGGAAAGAGACTTCAATCAATAAGCAATGAACAGATGAGGAAGTTCACTGTACAACAGGCAGTGGAACGTAGGTCTACTAATTTGTGGGCCAGTGAATTGTGAATTGACCTGAACTATATAATCAAATCACTGGCATGGGAAAGTGGAATTGTGTGCCTTTTGAACCTTCTTTGTTTTCTCTATGTGACAAAGTTTAAATGGGGATGGACTTTTGGAGTTCTTCATTCAGGGAGTTATCCTTGCAATTTCCACAGGTTATAACAAAGGGGGAATGGGAGTTAATGAGCCATTTGGAGGAAGCACACTAGCCCTGAATAGTGACCCAGTATCTACACCACATACTTGTATAATGATGGCTGATAAGGAAATATGGTTGAGTGATCTGCACTTGCCCAAAAGATCTGGAAACTGTGAATCATAGTTTGGTTGGCAAGAGCATATAGCAATCCAGTATTTGGAGGTATGACCAATGGGTATAAATTAAAGATCATTGTGGAGTAAGTAGGCCCGGAGAGTGGATGGAGTATGCAAGCACTGTTCTAAAGGGTGGGAGCACAAATAAAAAGTCAGATAGTCTCTGCTTTCAAACAACTCACATTTTAATTGAGGGTAAATAACATCTATAGAAGAATTCCGCTGCTAGGAAGATGACACAGCCTAGCCCTTAGGGTGCAGGACATCATGGTGGGATCTGAGTTGATAGGGTTCAGGACTGGTATTTGGGAATTATAGCAGTTCTGAAGCAGTCTCTACCATATTGGGTTGAGAAGTAAATGAAATGACATGTAAAATGCTTTATAAATCTTAAGGCACTATATAATTGCTAGATTTTTATGGTTATTGTCATGCTTCTTTTTGTGAAATGAGAACTGCAAAGGACTAAGGTTCAAGCTGGAATGAATATGCATGCACAATGAGCTAAAGGCAATGCTAAGAAAATTGAAAAAAAAAATTAAAAATAAGACTGGAAAGTCAGTATGATGTCCCAGGATAAGGATCACAGCCATATGATGCAGGCTGGCCTTTTAACTGTGTGAGAAATGCAATGTGTAGTATAGCTAGGTTCCAATTAGCACAAATAACACATATCCTGAAGGAGTAGCATGTATTTGACTTTGAACTATTTGAAGTTATAATTATGTAAAATATGGTAATTGGTTACAGCCTAATGGAAATATGTAGTGTGTATTTGAATAATGCGACAAACTCATTGTTCATACTAATAGAAATCCAAGGAACATAGAATATTAGAACTGGGAGGGAGTTTAATTAGAGATGACTGTGTCTAACTCTCTATTAGTAACAGATGAAAAACCAGAAAGGATCAATCTGGTTGAGTCATGAGTGACTCAACAAGCAAATATTTAAGCTACAATTAAGTGCCAGGCAATGTTGTATCAGAGAAAATAATATATTCATACAATTTTTTATACACACACACATATCAAGGGACAGAGAGAGAGAAAGATAGTGAGAGGTGAAGAGGGAGGGAGAGAGAAAGAGAAAAAGAGAAACAGACAGAAAGACAGACTTGGCAAGGAAGATGGAAGCCAGAGTATAAAGGGTTTTAAAATTAGAAGAAATAGAGGGAAGGTAAATGGCACAGTGACTAAAAAGATGGCCCTGGAGTCAGAAGCACCTGAGTTCAAATCCAGCGTCTGACATTTGACATGTATTAGCTGTATGGCCCTGGACAAGTCACTTAACCCTGATTTTCTCACCAAAAAACACACATTAAATGGGAGAAGTAACTTATTTATGGTCATAAGGTTAATTATTAGAATTTCTAGGATTAAAAGCCAGTTCTCTTAAATTCTCAATTTAGGCATTTTCTACTATATCCTCTGCCCCTATAATTGTACCCAAAACACAATTGGAGCTACGGGATAGGAAGTATTTTTGTAGCGAAGGTCTGCAGTTGGTTAGCTTGAGGCATGAATTGAGTCCATCAGAGCCACACTGGTGGGTAAAATAGGTAGAAAATTGCAATTATCGTGAAACAAGCAGATTAGCCCTCATCCACTTACCAAAGGTAGAAAAAATGAGACTATTTGAATAAAAATGTATGCCATAGAAAAGTAGCATGACTGTTGTGATTATTGCTAGTATGGGCCATTCAGGGGTCCTCAAATTACGACCGCGGCCAGATGCAGCAGCTGAGGCCCTCACCCAGGGCTATGAAGTTTCTTTATTTAAAGGCCCACAAAACAAAGTTTTTGTTTTTACTATAGTCCGGCCCTCCAACAGTCTGAGGGACAGTGAACTGACCCCCTATTTAAAAAGTTTGAGGACCCCTAAATTTAAGATCATCATCATAATTGACATTTCTTGAAGACCTTAAAGTTGTGCAACACTTTTTATATATTATCTCACATATAATCACATCACAAAGATTATGCACTATGACCAGGTTGAATTTATATTAGAAATGCAAGATTGACTCAATATTCAGAAAACTATCAACATGATATTCCATGTTAATAACAATAATAATGTAAATCATAGAATTATGTCCAAGTTTTAGAGCTAAAATTTCAGAGTTGGAGAGGACCTCAGAATCCTTGTAGTACTACATGTACCTGAACAAGAGTTTGCTGCACAAGTAAATGGTCATGTGTTCTCTGCTTGAAGACCTGAAGTGATAGGGAACTTACTACCTTCTCTAAAACACATTCCATACTTAGGTCTTATTGTTAGGAGGCTTTTCCTTAAGACAAAACTAAATTCTCTGCTTTGCAAACTCCCACCATTTTTCCTAATTCTGCCCTTTAGAGACAAATAGAAAAGTCTTCTTCTTGTTCTACAAGACAATCATTCAATAACTCAAAAACAACTAGCACGTACCCACTAAGTGTACTATTCTCCAGACAAAAAAAGGCTCTGCTTCCTTCAACCCATTCTCAGTGAGCATAAGCCAGAGGCCCTTCACCATCAATCAGGTTATTCCTTTCTAGGTAGTCTCCACTTTGTATCCCTAAAATGTGGTTCTCAAAGCCAGACACAGTCCTCTAAATCCTTTTCTTGCTGAACCACACTGGTGACTTTCCTCAAGCTTTCAGTAAACTAAAACCTCCAGGTCCTTTTGAAATAAACTACATTATACTTATAAAGCTGATGATTTGTGCACAAATAGGAGATTCTATATTTGTCCCTATTAAATTTTGTCTCTTTAGATTCTTTCTGGCCTGGGGGTGGTGATCTACTTCCTGAGGGTCAAATCTGGCTCATACTCTGTTGGCTTAGACTCTAGAATTCAGTCACCTTGGTGCCATGATGAGTGATTGAAGGACAACTCTGGTGGACAATTTTTATTGTAATGATTATTCAGGCATTTAATACTGTTGGATTCTCCCTTGAAAAATCAGATTTGTAGAAACTAATATCAACAGACCTAATTTAAAGAATTTGGAATATCTCCTTTATTTCATACCACCAAAAAGTAAATAAACAGAATATAAATGTCAACTTCTAAGTAAAATATAATTTTTATGCTAGTACATATATTGCAACTTTCTAGTATTGATAACAATAACAATTCACACATATATTTCTTTGAGGTTTTCAAAACTCCTTACACACATTATACTGCTTGATTCTAATTACAACTATATGGGGCAGGTCTTATTATTATTCTCATTTATAGGCAAGAAAATGGAGACTTAAGAAGTTTAAATGACTTGGGTATCAAAAATGTAGAAGTCAGAAGTCGAATCTAAACCCAGATACTCTTGTGATCCAGTCTAGTATTCTATGGGTTAAGCCATTTTGTTTCTACCCCAGAATCCACAGTGAGATCTGAGAGATAATTGTGACATCAATATATATATTCCTTTTACCATTGCAGATCACAGGTCTTCTGAAATTTAAGATCTTCATGAGTTACAAATATATATACATATGTGTGTGGGTGTGTGGTTGTGTTCATGAAAAGAAATTAGAAAAAGAGAAAGCTTTCTCTTTGTATCTCATCTGGGAGAAGACTAATAGAATATATACCTAATAAATAAGGATGGGATGTGAAGTCAGTAGTACGTAATGAGTTGAAAAAAAAATTGAAATTGTAGAAAGAGGTTTTTATTTCCTTTTATAACTTGTTCATATCAGTTTTCTAAATGTATGTGGAGATTTGGGAAGACAGTAAGGGCAAAATTGAAGAGTTTTTAGTGTAAAGTATTTCCTCCATGATTTCCCAAAACTTGGATTTGTAATTTCCATGATTCATTATTTATCACACACACACCCACACACACACACAGAAACATAGTAGACAACACTGCTCTGGCTAACACACTCTGCTTCAGGAATGTTTACAGGCTTTATAGATGGAGGCAGGTCTAAGCTTGTCTCCGAGGTTCCTATTTGATAGCTGTTCAGAATGATACCCAGGTTTTATTCAGCTATCCATTCTCCCAGTAGGAGACAGAAATTCTACATGTTTTTCCTCTTCCAGGCAAATTCCCTTCTAACTTTTTTCCTCACTTAAAGATAGCTACAGTTCTATAATTGCAATGACTAATCTGTAAACAGAATATCAGTCTTTTAAGACAATTTTTAAAAAATCAAACAAAACCACAGATATTTATTAAATACTTGTTATATATAATGTAGCTAGAATTGAATTTTAGTGTAATTTTGTTCTTAGTGGGAAGAGGGGAAGAATAAGGATGAAAAGATTTTAGTCCAGACCCATAATTGTTATAGGGAATACCTAGTGTGGAGATTCTTTTCACCAATGCAGATTATAGATCTTCTGAAATTTAGGATCTTCAAAAGTTGACTGGGGAACCTTGAGTTTAAGTAAATTGTCTTTGATCACAGAGCTAGCAGGTATCAGAGACAAGACCAGAACAAGTCGTTCTAATGCTAAGACTCTATCCAATATGTCTTATTGCCTTATGGTCTTAGAAACAGAGAATTTTTGAGCTGGAAGATATTGGGGTGGGGTGGGGGAGGGTTTTCCAAGTGCTTTACACATATTATCTGATTTGAATTTCATAACAATTCTGAAAGGTAGGTGTTATTAATTACCTCCACTTTACAAAACTGATACCGATAGAAATTAAGAGATTTGCCCAGGGTAACATAATTACCAAGTAACTGAGCTGAATTTGAACTCAGGTCTTTGTGACTCTAGAATGGTATTTGTTCGTCCTAAACCTTAGTTCTATAAGTTCACCATCAGACCATGTTAATCGGATGGTAACCTATTGAGCAAACCTAAATAAGACACATATTCTCACCATCTCTGTTTTCTCACCTATGAAATGGAGAGGTTGGATTAGATTAAAATGACTTCAAAAAACATTTCTTGAAGACTGTGCTATATACAAGTTTCCATACGGGCTATGTTTGTTGAGGGTGATATATTTTTTCCTATTATATGTAAATATTCATTTTTGTATGATTTTGAGTTCCATGTTTTTCTTCCTCCCTCCCTTCTTTCCCCTCTCCCTAAGACAGCAGTCTAATATACGTAACACATGTATAAGGTGATATATTTTTTAAAATAATTTTAAAGAATAATTGTCCCTAGCTTCAAAATCTAAATCATCTCCAAAAGTATCTCATCTGTCATATTGACTGAAGACTATCTAATGTTGTAGTATAAATGTCCTGGTTTTGTGAGAAATAGTGCTGGTATTTTGCATAGCTGGGGGCTAGACAGACACACAGCATTGTCATAAAACAAATGAGAAACAACAGTGTTGCAGAAAGAAATTTTGGTTTGTTTCTGTTTTGTTTTAATTTTGGGGGGATAGGTGATCCTTCTCTAATGCCATTAGTGTAAGGAAACCTCATGAAGAAACTTTAATTGGTATAATCTACAATTGTTTGGCTCAGACTTCTGCCTGAGCAGAGAACTAGCTTCCAGGACAAAGAGAAGAATTAAATTTGAAATAAGGAGACAAGGATGCTACACCATACTATTTCTACCTAGTGGTACTCTTATACAATTCACTTCACTGGGACTCAGCTTCCTCAGTATAAAATGAATGAGTTGTCTTAGACTATTTCTGAGTTCTCAATGTCTCTGACTATAATGTTTACTTGAGGTTTTCATTACACTACTTATTTCTAAAGCCTAGATTTCTACATCCAATGTTAAATTCAATTTTAAATTAATGTTAAATATTAAATTTCTAAATTTAGATTTACTGAAGGTAAAATCACATTCCCTCCATGCTATGAAAACCTGACTCTATGTTTTTTCTTGACATGTAATTCAGGGCCCATGACTCTTACATTATAGAAGAGTGAGGTTCTCTTTAGTTCTCCTCCTGGTCACATTCTGCATCTGACAGCATTAATCAAGACTGATACAGATATGTACCAGTGGATTGAATGACCCAATACAAAAGGTCAGCAAACCAGATTCACAACATCTGGATTATTTGATTAATAAACTAAAACACAGAAATATCATTTAAAAAAGTAGCTGACTCAGGAGGATTGTGGTCCTCTGGAATAATAAATGTCTGATTCCCAAAGCTTTGGTTTGCTTCACACAGACAAATTTTATTTTTCAGAGAAGCATTAATTCATTCATTGGAAAACCAGTCAGAATGTTGGTTTGCTCAGTGTTCTTACTGAGGCAGAGCTATTATCCAACTCCACATAATTGGGGATAAATTTATGATGTACCTCTTCAATGATTCTCAGAGGCCATTTATCCAAGAATTTCTTTTTATAAATGGGGAAGCAATGAGCTGATAGCTTTATGTGTGGCATTGAGCCAATTCATCTCCCAATTCACCAAAATAATGCAATCATATGCTGTTTATTAATGGTAAATCAATGAAAGTAATACTGAAGACTTTTCAGGAGTATACATGAAGAACATCCAACTCCTCATCACAATAACTCTTCCATCATGGTCTCACTAATCTTGAAAAATGTTTCTTAGGGACAGATCTTGAGCATTACAAATGGGAATCAAAGACAAAGAAAAGTGAAAGGAAAGACCAATGAGTAGGAATCAGGGAAATCAGAGACCAGAGTTCTGTGTCACCATGAATTGGTGACCATTGGATTTCTCTACTCCTTCCTTCCTTTAACTGCAAGATGGAGAAGTTGAGTTATATCATCTCTGAGCTCTTTTCTAAAGCTAAAGTTGTTTGATTGTACAACTAATTGGATTTGACAAAACCAATTGTTTGGTTCTCTCAGACAATAAAACATGAGCAGAACTATTTGAAATAATTTGTTGAGTAATTTCGATTGCATCTAACTTTCAATGAACCCATATGGAGTGTTTTTTTTTTTTTCTTTTTTCTAGCAAACAATGTTAAGGGACTTGCTCAGGGTTATACACCCAGTCAGATAATGTGTCTGAGATCAAATTTAACTCAGATCCTACTGACTTTAGGATCACTTTTCTATCCTCTGCGTAACCTAGCTACCTATTTTTTTAAAGCTAATATTTAAATAGTACACACCATGTGTTAAGTCATTTTGCTGGGTTTTTTGTTTGTCTTACAAATTTCTCATTTGATTCTCAGGACAATGCTGAAGAATAGGTGGTACTATTCCAATGTTTTAGTTGAGGAAACTGAGGCAAAAAAAGTCAAATTTCTTACCAAGGGTCACACAGCTATTAAACGTTTAAGGACATATTTGAACTCAGTTCTTCCTCATTCTGTGCCTGATGCTCTATGCAGGGGTCCTCAAACTTTTTAAATAGGGGGCCAGTTCACTGTCCCTCAGACTTGTTGGAGGGCCGGATTATAGTAAAAACAAAAACTTTGTTTTGTGGGCCTTTAAATAAAGAAACTTCATAACCCTGGGTTAGGGGGATAAACGTCCTCAGCTGCTGCATCTGGCCCACGGGCAGTACTTTGAGGACCCCTGCAAATATCCACTACACTACCCAGCTTTTTCTTTAGACTCCTAAATAAATTCTTTTTTTTTCAGATTTCTCCAACTGAATATAATATCACATAATAGGTGATCATGTGTTTTGACCAGAGCTAAAACATCAGGTCAGTTGGTGGGAGAATTGAGATTGGAACTAGGGTCCTGCTCTCTTTAAGACCATTAGGTAATATTCCTAGGTATTCCTAAGCACCTAACTGCTTAATATCTAGCACTAAGGCCACATGCTAGGCACTATGTTTTGGGCAATATTTTCCTTTCCTCAGCTTATACTTTCTATACTCTCTTCTCTCTTCTTTCAAAAAACTCCTGTTATTTAGGTGGTCCATTTTTTTCATCCTGCCCACCTTACTGCCTTACCTTTGCCCATTTTTTATGAACAGTGCCTCTTCATCCAAATTTTTTTTCTTCCTTATTCCCCATTGGAATACTAATTCTTTTAGTTCCCTCACAAAAAGGGAAAAAAGGCTTTATAAGGTTCCTTCCTCTTAGAAATTTAATTAAGCTACATTGAAATGACTAGAATTATTGATGGCAGCTAAGTGGTATACTAGGCTTGGAGTCAGAAACTCATCTTCATGCATTCAAATCTGGCCTCAGACACTACTAGCTATATGACCCTGAGCAAGTCACTTAACCCTATTTATCTCAGTTTCCTCATCTATAAAATGAATTGGAAAAGGAAATGAAAATCTTGACGTCTGAAGGATTTGCCCCTAATCTTACTGAAAATGATTAATCACTTGTTGCTATTCACAAACATCTTGAGAAAAATAGGAAGGACATAGATTCTGCATTCCACCTGATTCTGAATAAGAGCAAAATTCATGGGCAGTGCTCCCTGCCCATTGAAAACAGAAGTCATGATAAGCCTTCTGCTCTGATTACATAAATCTGGATTTATGTGCCAAAATAATAAAGTTACATTTAGCTGAACTAATGAAAAAAATCTAGTTTGGTGAAAATTACCGCCTCACTTATTAAGCAATTAATTCCATTTTGGAATAGCCCTAATATTTAAGATGTTTTTCCTTATACTCAGCCCAAATCTCCTTCCTCATACTTTCCATCTATTAACCTTAGATATTTCTTCATGAACTTCACAAAACAACTTTTCCTTTATCCCCTTCCAAAGATGGGTTTTTGTGTACCCCATTACAAGTGGATAATTCACTATTCCTGATTCTACTTTCTTCCAGTCTGGCTAGGGAAAGGAGGAAATAAGCAACTATTAAGCACCTACTATGGGCAAAACACTGTGTTAAATACTTTGCCATTGTTATTATCTCATTTGATTTTTACAACAACCCTGAAAGTCAAGTACTATTATTATACACAATTTCTAGCTAGAGAAACTTAGGCAGAGAGAGATTAAGTTACTTACCTAGAGTAATAAGTGTTTGAAAGCAGATTTAAAATCAGGTCTTATTGACTCCAGGTCCAGTCTTCTCAACACTGAGATGCCTCTGGGTGTCAGGAGGGGAATTTCAGACCCCATTGCACATAAGGAGGGGGAGGAATTTGGGAAGGAGGGGTTAAATTCCTTCTCATAACTCTAAAAATAGTACCACATAGATTTTCTTCTACTTTACCAAAATACAAAACTAGCCATTGCCTGATAGCACATCAGTTATGCATCATAAATGTTATAGCTATTTCCAATAAGCAACAGACTTTATATACTTATGGGATTCTCTGCCCATTCTCTCATTATCCTGCCTTTTATGATTAATGTTGAACATAATTATCTTTTCATCTTTGAAGGATTGATCATTCTTTGACCTTCTTTAAGGGTAAAGGAATTTTAGTGAAGGGAAAGAAATTATTCCAGAGAACATTCCAATTTTCTGACATCAAATATATACACATATATACATATACATATACATGCATATGTACATTAACATAAATATTCTACATACAAAAGAAGAATTTGAAACTAGGCAAATGTTGGAGATTTTCTCTTTCTTGTCAACTCCTCTTTGATTCAGCATATTTAATTTTCAATTCATTTCTGCATTTCTCTTAGATTTTCCATCCATCACATTTTTCATCCTCATAACTTTCGAACAGCTAAGTCTTCATGAAAATCTTCATTCATCTCAGTGTTGTTGGATTTGTTTGTTTTAGCCAATTCAAACATCATGTTCCAACAGTCTGACCCAGGCTTTGGCACCTTCTCCCACCATACTCATGGTTGCATGAAACAGCTGGTAAGACAGTCCCTGTTCTCCTTAATGGCTTATAGAGAGGCTATTTCCTGACATTTTAGTGCCTGGAGAAGTTCCAGATGAGTTACTATCAACTTTGCTCAAGCTGTCCTCAGAATGAACTAGAACTCAGGGCCCCCCAACCTAGAGTGATGGTGGCCTTTTGGTAGAATGTTCATGAAGTTCCTCATCCCAAACATATTAGTTGTCTCTGACAGATGCCCAGGTCAGTGCCTCCCAGTCATTAACTGCTGGGAAATCTTCTGAGGGAGGAAAGTATACACACTGTGTATTTCTAATGATGGACTGACCTCTCAATGAGTTGGCAGACTCACTTCAGTGAAAGATATGATGGTTTAAGTGCACGAACAAAATTCTCAAAATATTTTGTAGATTTGTTGCTTTGGGGACTTGTACTGCAATCAGAAAAAGCAGCAGCATATTAAAGGAAACATGTGGTATTAGGGTTGGGTGGAGGGGATGAGGAGGAACAAATATACAAAATGAAAAAACAAAATTGGGTTTTTAAGGTCAATTCTATAGAGTTTATAATGTAGAATCAGAGTTCTTAACCTAGGGATCTAAGGACATTGGATCTTTAAAGGACCTATTAACATGGATGGGGAAAATATATTTTTATTTTCACTAATCTCTAATTGAAATTTAGCATTTCCTTCAATTATGAATGAAGGCAACAAATGTTATTTGAAAAGAAGTCCATGGATGTCACCAAACTGCCAAAGGAGTCCATCCATACTACAAAAAAGATATCCATTATACTCTATCCTTCAATCAGCTTCCAAAGTTATTTTCCTAATGAATAGGTCTAACCACACTGACCTTACTATCACCAGAATCAAATATCAAGATTTTTGTCCTGCATTTAGATCTTTACAACTTGACCCTTTCCAATTTTAATAGCTAATATTTATATAATGTTTACTATGTGCTCTACACTGTATGAAGTACTTCACAATGATTATTTCATTTGATTATTTCAACAACACTAGGAGTACTTTCTATTATTATTATTCCCATTTTACAGATGAGAATACTGAGATAAAGATTTAAGTGACAACTCATAAGGGAGGACGATTTTTTACTCGGGTTTTCCTGACTCCATAACTGGTGCTCTAATTACCATACCACCTATACTCCATTCCCTTTCACACATTTTATGATCCAGCCATACTAAAGTACTTATTGTTCCTCCATCTCATGTCTTTCTGCACTGGTTGTTTGTCATGTCTGACTTCAGACTTTTTGAGTTCTTTGCCTTTTCCATTAGAAGGTAAGGATTGTTTGTTTTGCTTTTTTATCTATATTCATGATGTTTAGTAGTCTGGCACATAATAAGTACTTTAATAAATGTTCATTGACCAGTAGATCTAGTCCTACATCTTTCTTTGGCAAGTGAAGAAAGAGCCGAAGTGATTGAGGTCATATTGGAACTAAGAGACAAATCCATGATTCAAATCTAGGTCTTTGGACCCCAATTCCAGAATAATTTTCCCCATATTAATATACAAGGCTGAGACTTTGTGTTTTTAGAAATAGGCACAATATACATATTCTAGAAAATGTGAATTATTTACTTTAGATAGGGCTCAGAGAATATGTATGTAAATCACAATTTTATAACTTGAATTATTTTAAATGAAATAAAGAAACTTGCTAGTTAATTGCTCTCAAAAGGGATTCACCTTCTGAAAAGCCAATATAAATTTTATGATCACTCCCTCATATATTTTGTGACTTTAAGTGATTAAGTAGGAGAAAATAAGGGGACAAAAAATTAAAATGAAAAAAATCTCAGGAGAAAGAAAACACAAAAACCTTGAACATTATCAGAAAAACAGAGAAAATTTTAAAAGCAAAAGGAAATATGACTTCCAGATCTAGATAGCTATTAACAAATACCACAAGATGAGGAAAATTTGACACTTAATGAGATAAAGGACCCTATGGATTTTGAACAGAACATGGAACCAACAAATATTTTGATGAATAACTTAAAAGTGAAATAAGAATTATGAGAAGAGAACTTATGGCCTCAATTGTAGAAATAATTGGCAGGATAGAAAAACTTGAATTCATGATGGCAAATCTCACCAAAGAAACAAAAGAGTGGAAAACTTAATGGGAAGGGAAATACATAGAAGTGAATGACAATCTAGAAAAAAAGAGATGCAGAAAACAATAATATTAAGAAAAGGCATGTACTCCATACACAGAAAACATAAAGATTTTGAGACAATTTAAGGATTCTAGATCTCCAAGAAGAACATAAGTAGGAAAAAAATCTGAACTCTGTAATGAAAAAATAATATAAGAAAGCTGTCCAGAACTTCTGAACACAGAAAAAAGTGTTAAACTAAAGAATAAATAGATCACTTCCAAGGAGAAAAAAAAGAAACAGCAAATTCATTATGCTAATGGTTAAATTTAACAATTCCATTGAAAAACATAAATTTTGCTAACAACCAAAAGAAAGACTTTTAACTATAAAGGCAAATATGAACCAAATTCCCATAACATTAAATGTGAATGGATTAAGCAAGTCAATAAAATGAAGAAGTGACAGATTGGATAAGAAAACAAAATCCCACAATCTGTTGTTTATGCATTTAATAAACAACACATATGCAGAATACAAATTAAAGTCTAGAAAAAGTTTATTGTACATCAAATGAAACCAAAAATAAGCAAAAATTGCTTCTCAGACAAAGCAAAAAAATATTCAAGACATAAAAAGGGATAAATAATCATATCAAAAGAAACCATAGGCAACAAATTAAAATCAATATTAAACTTTCATTTTCTAAATGTCTTAGCAAGTAAATTCATAAAACTATGATACTACATAGACCATAACACAATAGTGACAAAAGATTTTAATGTTTCTCCCTTAGCAAATTTGGGTGCTTATATAATATAGTTATATAAAGAAGGGTATCTTTGTAATAAATATAAAGAACCTTGTAAACCATAAAAGTCTACATTAATCTCAAATATACTCATCATTGTAATTATTATTGTTTTACTTTATTATTGTATTTACTTAATTATTATATTACTGTTTACTGTTTATTATTGTTTTACTATTATTTTACTTACTTTACAATTATTATTGTTTCTTGTAGAGAGCCACAAACAATGGGTGAACTCTTGGTGAGGGATAAGACCCTTCAGCCCAGGGGAGCTTGCTGATGTCTGGTTCAGCTCTCATCTTGCCTTGGGGCATCTCAGCCTTCCTGAGAAGTGGGGAGGGGGAGGAACATGACAACCTGTGTTCTACTTGAAGCAGAGATACTTACACTGAGATGCATTTGCATAATAATAGCAGAGTACTTATAGTTTGTACTTGCTCAGTGTGCTGTGGTGATATAATTGTACTGATGTATTTAGGGGCTGAGAAGACTTGAAATAAACAGACTCCATCTTTGACCATTTTCATGCATCCCTGCTTCATCACTCCTCCACTAAAACCAAGGACTTGGGCTGGTCCCAAGATCCTCCAGAGAGTTAGTCTGGATGGTACATTTTGGCACCCCAGTGTGGGAGCTCTAGAAAGCACCCTCCCTTTTGGCAGCCCAACTTGGGGGCTCTAGAAAGCATACTATAGTTTCTCTCATCACTGGAAATAGAAAAATGCTTCCTTTAGATCTTGATAAAATGAGTGTTAATAACAAGTGAAAAGAACAGTATTAAATTTTTTAAAAATGAGTTCAAATATTGGTTATGTTATTTTACTTCACCTGGGTCTCAATTTCTCCATTTTATAAAATTAGGGGAATTAATTAAATTAATTAAAAATCTCTAGGGCGCCTTCCAATTCTAGAGCCTATCTTATGTAAACTTTTTAAAAGAATTGAATATGCACAGTATCTTTTAAGCTAAATATATAATCTAACATATCTTTTATGTGTGCATATTTCTGTTCAAACTTGGGATAATCACATCATTAAGCTTCAGTTTCCTCATCTGTAAGATAAAAAGGTGAACATAGTGACCTCCAAGCATTGCTTCCAGCTCTATAATTTCTTCAAATTAATTGTGTTCTGTACCATGAGAAATTATGTGACTTCCTTAGTATGAAAAATAATACCCCCTCAAATAAATTAATTCAAGTCTAATTTAGTATAACTAGAAATATGGTAGTTGAGATTTCCTCACAGATAATGAACAAAGATTTTAATGTTAGGCTTGTGTTATTCCCCAAAGAAGTTAAAGTCATGATTCAATCAATTCCTATAAATAATGCAAAGTTTCTAGAAATGAAGGATTGGAAAACTATGTTTACAAAAAAGAAAACTTATTCAGGCCATCAGGTTTTATTTGTTCTATAAAAGTCCAAGTTAGTAAAAAAAAGTAAAATTAGCAGGAGTAGTATATTTATATATATTTATATGCAATGGTAATAATAGAATTTATATAGCATCTTTAAATTTGCAGAGTACTTTATATAGGTTATATTCTTTGACCTTCATGACAACCTTATGTAGTAGTTTCTATTTTTATCCCCATAAAAATGGATAAAGAAATAGCCTATGACAGATTAAGTGACTTGCTAAGAGTCCCCATATCTATTAAGGATCTAAAGCAGGATTTGAATCCCTAGCTTTCTAACATTTAATCCTCTTGGCTATGGCTCTGCCTATATATAATAGATATTTAGTATTGGACAAAAACATTAACTCAAAAGGATTCTTCAAACGGTTTCTTAATCCCATATATGGTTGGAGCAATATCTTAACTCATAGCCCATACAAATTAGGGGAAAATTTTTCTTAGAATATACTGAAATAATATTTGGTATTTAGTTGACTCAGGCAACTAAGGGCTAAGATTTTTGATGTATCTGAATCCAAAGCAGTCATGATGACCTTAGGGATAGAGGAGTTTCTGAGGCTTGGCTGGTAGATTACAATGTCTAAAACAAGGGAGGTTTGCTCAGCTCAATCACCTCATTATGTTCAATACCTAACCTTGTTGAATATCTGTTGAATAATGTGTGCCTGTCTTATTTTGTTCCAATATATAACCTAAACTATCAGGGAATTTGCTCAGTCAGGCTCATGCCAGAACACCATATAAGAATCAGACCTGATATTTAAAATTAATTTACTGGACCTTTCTGTACAGTAGAGTCATACCAATGTGATTTAAACATATTAAATATTTTAATCTAGTCAAATTCTACTGCATTTATGTTTAAAAAGATGTAATTTAATAGAAAAATAAAATGAAATGTTTCTGTGGCAAGAATATAGAACAATCAGTGAACTGCCAATGTGATCCAATGTGAAGAGAAAATAAGGAAACCCCCTGTTCATTAGATGGATCCATTATGAACTTGAGGTGTACAGGTGTTCATGGAAGACTATTAGTCTGGTATAAGGGCAGCTGAGGCCTTTTTAGAGCCGCTTTCCACCTTTGGTAACCAACCAGTCACCTAATTCTCACCTTTGGCTCCCAGAAGCCACAGCATGTGCCTATTCATATTCCAGTAAACCACTTCAACAGAGGGGGTAAAGTAGGTTGAGGGTAACCAACAAGTTACTCAAACCTATCTGTGAGTTAGCAGGGTATCTGCCACAAGCATATGAAAACTTCTTCCAGATGACTGGATGGATGAGAACAATTGGTTCTAATTACATGAAAGAACTGTTGGAAGTGCTGTGGAGTGCTTAGAGCTTGATTAGATATTGAAAATACCAAGGTCATCTACTGAATTCCAAATTATCATCAGTCATCTTCACTTTTTTCTTACTGCTAAATTCGAATGATTTTGGAAGAAAGAATGAAACTGAGGACTTTACACAACTCCGCCTCACTTAAATTGAATTTATGCAAGAGTTAAAAGACACGATACATACAATTTAACATTTTTTTTACCTGTCTCAAAGTCCTAAGATAAAGCGGCAAATGCATATGCACTAGGATATGTAGTCATAATTCTGCATGTAATCAGCCTATACCATTAGGTTGTCTTCTCACTAGACCAAAGGGATTCAGCAGCTCCTGAATATTTGAACATCTTTTTTAAAGAACCACATTGTTCATTTCTTGTGAAGAAGAGGATAGAAAAGATGCTCTAAAAATTGTCTGCATCATCCAACCATACCCTGACCTGCTTATCACAGCAGGCAAGGAACCTACTTTGTGGCCAAAACACAAAAATTACACAAAAAATTTTGCAAAGATGATTCCATTTATTGCATCAAGATTAGCTACTGCACTGAGGGTAAATTGCTTAACTTAAAAAGGGTACCAGCCAAGACTAAAGTGGAGGGAGAGCTGGTGTATGACTTTTTGTTTCCACTCAATGATTGTGTACTCAGTGCTACCTCTGAAGTTGAGATGGAGCAGTATATGAATCAGTTCTCTGCCTCTTGTGCTAATCTTTGCCTGACAATACCAAGGTTTTCTACCAGCCAGTGCCATGCCATTTATACATGGAATCACCGATTCCAACAAATGGAAAAATTTTGAATTCTGTGGATAAGTTCACTTACATTGTCAGTATACTTTCCAGGGATGTCCACATTGATAATGAGTTTGAGACATGTATTATCAGATCTATTCTAAGAAGATTTTGAAAATCACATAGAAACATAAGATATTAGATACTGAGATCTTTTCTTAAACTAAATTGCCAAGCATTCAAATTCTACTACAGGGAACATAACTCTAACAGGCTGACCACATTGTCTGAGGGTCAAATGTATACTTGCACAAAAAATTAGAAGATAATTCTATGGAGAACTCACACAAGTCAATTGCAGTAGCTCCAAAGAAGTATGACATGCAAATTTAGAGACATTTTCCACCCCAAATGTTCATATGGACTATTCATTCTGACCTATGGTAGAACCTTCCAAGGTTGTTTTAGTCTTTTCAGTAATGGTTGGACATATTATATATACATTATTCATATACATTATATATATATATATACATTATAATTTTACTTCAACACATCATTTCGGGCCTTTCTGAGAAGAAAGGACATCAATTTTGAATGTAAGGGAGAACACAGTATGGTGGGAAAGTGCATTGGATTTGGAATCAAGGATCCAAATTTAAATTTTGCCTCTGCCAAATCTTTTGACCTCAGTTTCTTCATTTTAATAATGAGAAAAATGAACTAGATGTCCTCTAGATCCTTTCCAGCTCAAAAACTATGATCACATGATTCTATGATTTGATCAAGAGGAACATAGGCTTGGCAGGTGTAAATAGGCTAAACCCCATCTCTAGAGAGGATGATCTTTCATGGAAACAAAAATTCATATTTCACATACATACAAATACACAATAATGTGAAGGATCCATTATTTTAGTTGGTACAGGAGCTCTGTATAACAGCACAGCACACAGTCCATCTACAACTCCAGTCTTAGAGATTAACAGAGTATAAGAGAAATTGAACACCTTATTCATCGTTGCATAGCTGCTAAGTGTAAAGAGGTGAGATGTGAACACAGGTCTTCCTGACATTGTGTTTAGAACTGTAATCACTATTATACTGCCACATATATATATATATATATATATATATATATATATATATAATACATATATACATATACAAAAAGTTATGATATAAGCATCTGGTTATGTGGTATGAAGAATGGATAATAATAATAATAATAATTAGCATTCATATAGTTCTTAGTATATGCCAGGCATTGTGTTAGTCCTTTACATTTAATGTTCACAAGAACCTTGGGAGGTAATTTTTTTTTAATCTCCATTTTACCATTGAGAAAATTGGGGGCAAATGGAGTTTAAATGACTTGTCCTGAATCACACAGTCAATATAATTCAGAAAAAGAACCTAAATCCAGTTTTTTTTTTTCCCTAGCTTTGAGGGTAGGTCTCTATCTACTTTTCCCATATTGCAATGAAATACATTCAGTGAATAGCACCTTCTCCAAGGCCTCTTCCTCAATTCCTACAAATACTGGCAAGTTGGAGTCTTAAAAGGTAATGAATATTTCTCCTTTTAGGATTCTAGGAGTGGAAGTTTCTGGTATTAATTGAGAGCCCCATCTAGTGTGCTTCCGACTAATTATCATCCCAGTAGATAGACAAGTAGAGTATTCCTTAAACATTATTATATTATTGGCACTGTACTAAGATATTTTTAAACAAGATATATACAGGTATATTGACACAAACCCAACTCCACCCAAAACCAGGAACATACTCACTCCTTATATTTATAAGGTTTCTTAAGAATGTAATCTTGAATTTAGGAGAATATATGTGGCAGATTCTGGTTATTAAGTCTTTTCCTCCATTCTCAGAATCCTGATAAAGTTCCTCTTAGGTGTGTTATTGAACTGTGAGGATCAGTTGTCCTTTTAGAGTCTTGAACTGATTTGCCTTAATATGCCTTTCCGGTGTGTTGTCTCCTACTGGTTCAGTCTTTTATAACATGATCAGAGAAGAAAAAGGGAGTAAAATTCTCTCTCCCTCTTGTTGTACTCTGGGATAGGTTAAAAAAAAAAAAAGTCTGTCTGCTTAAGGTGTAGTCAAGCCTGAAACCTCCTAGCCTTTGACTTCTTTGCTGCTAGACTTCAAGATGATTTACTATGTTATCTATAGCCCTACTGGGGATGATTAATTTTCTACAGTCAATCACAACTATTTCCTGCATATCCCTCTAGTCTTATTTGATGATCAAAGCTCTTCACACTTCCTAAATTTATGAGGGAATTGTTCACATCTAGCTTACTCCTTTGATTGATTGATTGATTAAGTCTTGTTTGATTATTTTAGTTTGGATGGAGTCAAAACCTCATCCTATAATTAGGTGGGAGGGAAAAGAAGGAAAGATTTAGAGATACTAGTCTATTGCTGCAGGGAAATAAAGAAACAAACATATGTTTTTTGTAAAACTGAATCAGCCATTCCACTAAAAATGTCAAGTTCACATATTTATACTGGAAGGAGCCTAGGACAGGGTTTGTTGAGAGAGAAAGGAGTGATTTTTGGCTCAAAGGAGAGATATTATATTACAATTAACAATGGGTAAAAGGGTCATCTTCTGATCTTTAAAAAAAATTCCAAAATATAGAATTCACACTAATTGTACTAGTGTGAAATTTAATGTAAAATAAAAAAAAAATTACCATTGAAAAAGGTTAGTAAAAACAAGTCTACTGGGAAAGAGTTGTTTTCTTCATAGGAAAATTAATATCATTTTGGGAGATGTTGATTGGACCAGGCATAACATCAATAGAGGGTGTCACAAGCTCAGCAGGAAATCTGTTATTCTACAATGCTCATTTTCCAATCTCAGCTTTACCTCACCTACAAAGTTAGATGTGAAAGATAAAATTTCCAAATATAGAGCAAGGTATTGCATTTTAAAAATGTAGTTCAAGTTTAAACAAATCCTAAATAAATTGAATCACAATGTATCCAATAGTGGTAGCAGTGAAATAATTAGTTTTTAATAGATATTCTACCTAGCCATATTCCAGTTGGAATCTTCAGTGTTTGATGTTCCACAAATGACACCAGACATAAAAGCCTTAGAGGTTATCTTATTCAATTTTTTCATTGATTGTAATGTCACATCAAGACTGCATTATTTTTAATTTTATGATTGACTATTCACCACAGTGGAGTTGCAATACTTGTCCTTATTTTCAAGACTAAAAATTCTTCAAACTGTAAACTTTAATCAACACATTTACAAAGATCTCTGACGTTAACCTTTGGATCATGACAAACTTGAATCTTTGAAATCCATTTCAAATTACAGAAGACATGCCCATATGAAATTTTTTGGTTACCATAGAAGATGACCATTATATCATAAATGGACTTGAGCTATATTTTACTTTTATTTTGCTATTGTATCTAGTTTCATCAAATTTATTTAACTCCTTTTTGCAGCTATAATAGAACAAGCACGTCTGAAAGAGTAGCTTCACATTTTTAAACGTGTTTCAGCTTTGGATCCATTCAGGAAATATTCAGAAAATCATCTTGAACATTCAGAAAGGTTTATTTTTCTGAAAACTTGAGCTTTTCTTCTTTCATTCCATGTCCTATTTTTTACTTTTCAAATTTCACCACCACAATTATGTTTTCCTTCAACTAAAATATTTCCTTAAATGTGGAAAAATGCCATTAGAGGAATGTATTTATTCAAATTGAATGTATAACTCTGGAAAATACTGGTACATCACTAATAATATAATACAGACTTAGCCTGTTGATCCTGTTATCAAGAAGCTCTTAATGATAATAAGCAAAGGTTGTGGCAGGATGACATAAAGAACAGGAGTGAATATAGGGACCAGTCCATGGCAACAGCACTCACTGGCTCCTTGGCAAGGGTAGAAAGGATTAAAAAGTTGCAATAATAATAATAATGTGAATGTAAATGGCCTCAATTCACAAGTTCTCATTAATTAAAGTCTGCAGTAGGATTCAACAAAGTTGGTAAGGAGAAGATAACGAAATATGATTAAGGCACTCAACACAAATCTATCATCACTTCTTAAAAAGCAATTCAAAACTCATGTTCCAGTGTCCTCTTTGCTAGCCTGATGCAGACAATATGTTTTCTTTGATAGCACAAACATAATGCTTAGTATTATATTCCTAGTACTGCTGACACCAGGTGGACAGAATCAGCAGGTTCCAAGGAAGATACTTACCTGTCTCCTCTCTCCCACTCTGACCCCCTGCAAAACTCATTTCAGAACAGCAAAACTGGCCTGAGATGCTCCACATCCAGGGAAATAAACCTCAGGCCCTGCCATGCTGCACCCATAACACCTGTATATTGCCCTTCTTTCACCCAGCCTGCCAGCTCTTCCTGGCTGAAAAATGAGTCTGATTGCCATCTGCTGCTCATTCAACTCCAGGCTTTGTGTTCAAGAACTCTGAGGTTGGGAATTAAGAAGAGAATGTTTTGTAATGAAGAGGCAGCAGCCCATGGACTACATGCAGCCCATGACACTCCTGAGTATAGCTAATAAAATAAATTTTTAAAAATAACAACACATAGACAATGTTTTAAAATTAAAGCAATATGCTGATGATTTTGGTAGTCTAATAATGGCCTTCTTTACTCATGATTATGAATATGAAACTTTTTGCTGGTAAGTTCTTGCATTTCCTCAATGTTTTCCTATCAGCAAAGAATGAACAAACACTTCCCAAATCAATAAATGTTAAACTTAACAGCTCAGTTAACAAAGAGATCAAGTTCTTGAGTTCTTACAGTAACATATAGAACAAAAGAACAGTATCTGGGACTAGAACTGGAATTTCTTGTTACACAGGGAAGCTGCAGAATTTCTTTTTTAATAAATCAATACCTAATGGTAAAATGCTACCGACCTCAATGTTGGATTGTAAAGGACATGAGTGTAAGATTTTCTCAGTATTCAGCTTTTGCTACTGGGTGAACTTCACTCCATAGTCACACATGGCAAAAAACCTCTGCAATCCACCCTCTTCCTTGCCTCTTAGCCCATTCTAGCAGTGGCAGAAAGGGAAAGGAAAGAAAATAAGTGTTTACATAGTACCTATTATGTGCCTAACACTGTGCTAAGTGCTTTTAAACTATTATTTCATTTTTTCTTCCCCAAACCCTATGAGGTAGATGTTACTAATATCCTCATTTTATAGTTGAAGAAATTAAAGCAAAGTGACTTGCCCAGGATTGTACGGCTAGTAAGTGAATAAAGGCAAATCTGATATTTTACAATTTCCTTATAATTGAAGTTAGAAATGATCAAAATAGATATGACTCTTTACCTAATCCTAATTTTCCTGGAACAAAGTATAGCAACATTTTAATCCAGTCACCTTTTTATCTACCTTTAGAAAACAGAGATCCCAATAAACTTGCAAACATTGTCACTTTGAAAATACAACACCAAAATGTGAATGACCAGACCTAAAGCATTGTCATCAATAGCCCAATGTCAACTTTTATTCTAATAATTTTTGTCAATAATTAAGTGACATGGGTAGTACATTTCCCCAAATGTATAGCTATAGGTACAAAGATGGATAGTTAATATGTTCATTGAGAGAGAAATGATCCAGAATGTCACTACCTGACAAAATAATGGGTGGAAATTAATGAGATACAATTTAATAGAGATTAATATAAGATGCTACACTTTGATTAAAAATTTGACAAGTATAAGATAAGAAAATCCATGACTAGCCAGTATATTTCATATAAAAAACATATATAGATTTTGGTGAGCAGCAAACTCAACATGAATCAGCAGTATGATATGACAACCAAAAATTCCTAGGCACATGAAAAGGAGCCAAGTGAGCAGTAAATTGGAGCTGACAGTCTGGATGTTTTCTTTCCTGATCAGACATCAATCACATTTGAAAATACTGTCTATGTTCTATTTTGTTCCATTTGAGGCACCACATTTTAAGAAAGATATTGATAATTTGGAGAACATCTAAGAAGGATGCCCAGGATAGTGAGAGACCTCAAAACCATTTCATATGAGGATAGGTTGAAGAACTTTAGTCAAAACTTTCTTGGATTATAATCTTGGAAACCCAAAAAGTCACAAGGACCTGAATTCAAATCTGGCCTTAAAAACTTATTAGCTGTGTGACCCTGGGCAAGTCACTTAATCCCAGTTACCACCAAAACCCAAAACAGAACAACAACCAAAAAAAACCCAACTCAGAAACTCTCAGGACTTGTTTGCAATGGGCTAGTGACCCCCAGGAGCAGAATCCAACTTGTATAAGCATGAATTGTTCCTCATGGACTGCTGACACATTTTTAAATCCTGGATAAACTTCTTTAGAATGGAAATTATACTGCATATTCCAAGTATTGATGTGTAGTGGGAAAAGCACTGAATTTAGAGATGGAAAATCTAAGTTCCAATCCTACTTTCTTTAAAGTCCTTTCCTGGTGCTCTTTGAACTTGCTCTCTTCTGCTCTGTATGTATCTTGTATATACCTAGTTATAGATATGTTTCTCCCCTATTAAGAAGTGAGTTTCTTTCAACCATTCGAAGAAGATTTATTAAGCATCTTCTATGTGTAAAGCACTATGCTAAGTGATGATTATACAAAAAGAGGCAAAGATAGTCCCTGCCCTCAAGGGGCTTAGAGTCTAATGGGGAAATACAATGTAAAAACAAACCTATACAAAGCAAGCTACATATGGGATAAAAAGGAAATAAATGAGGGCAGATACTACTTATTTCATGCTGGAACTACTATTAATATTGGATTTTCTACCCCTATGGCCTCATCTTCAAATTGGCATGTACATTCTAGAGTCTACCATTTCAGGAGAAGGCTTCCATGAAAGATATCTTCAACTCTATCTGGATTATATTGATGACACATTTCTGTAAGATTTTATCTAATATGCTAGCTTTCTTTTTTAAAAAATAAAGTTTTTTTATATTCGAAACATATGCATATTTGGTTTTCACAATTTATTCCTTCAAAACCTTGTATTCCAAAATTTTTTCTCCTCTCTTCCCCCCCACCCTCTCCCATTAGATAGCAAGTAATCCAATATATGTTAAACATGTGCAGTTCCTCTAAACATATTTCCGCAATTATCATGCTGTCCAAGAAAAATCAGATCAAAAAGAAAAAAATGAGAAAGAAAACCAAAATGCAAGCAAACAACAATAAAAAGAGTGAAAATACTAGGTTGTGATCAACATTCAGTCCCTACAATGCTCTCTCTGGGTATAGATGATTCTCTCCATCACAAATTTATTGGAATTGGCCTGAATCACCTCATTGTTGAAGAGAGCCACATTCATTACAGTTTGATCATCACAAAATCTTGTTGTTTCTGTGTACAATGATCTCCTGGTTCTGCTCATTTCACTTAGCATCAGTTTATATAAGTCTCTCCAGGCTTTTCTGAAATAATCCTGCTGATCATTTCTTATAGAACAATAATATTCCATAACATTATAATATTACCATAACTTATAATTATAATTATAATATTATAATATTCCATAACATAATAATATTACCATAACTTACTCAGCCATTCTACAACTGATGGGCATCCACTCAGTTTCCAGTTTCTTGCTACTACAAACATTTTTGCACATGTGGGTCCTTTTCCCTTTTTTATAATTTCTTTGTGATGCAGCCCTGGGAGAGAAACTGCTAGATAAAAGGGTATGCATTGTTTGATAAATCCCTTTCAATTACATACCTTCTCTTCCACTGATGCTATTGTTGAGTCATTTTTCAGTGACATCCAATTCTTTGTGATCCTATTTGAGCTTTTCTTGGCATGGTTTGTCATTTCCTCATTTTATAGTTGAGGAAACGCAGGAAAGTAGGGCTAAGTAAGTTGCCCATGGTACATAGCTGCTGTCCAAGACTAGATTTGAATTCAAGAAAACCATTCTTTCTGACACTTGGCCAGGTAATCTATCTACTATGCTACCTACCTGCTCATACAATGTACTACCTCCCACATTTTTAGATTTCTTTTTATATGTAATCTTCCCCCATTAGAATGTAAGTTCTTTGAGAGCAGACAGTATTTTTCTTTCCATTTCTATTTGTCTTCCCAGTTCTAGACATATAGTAGATGCTTAAGAAGTTTTTTTTAATGATTGATTGATTGTATAAAATACCAAGTATAAAATGCATAGTAATTGCTAATTTTCATCAATGGAAGCAGTTTATACCCTAGGAGTTCCCTTTGCTGGTGAAATGCTAGGTCTACATCCAAATGAAAGAAAGGAAAGCAAAGCAAAACAAAATTCACAATAGACTTCAGTGTGAATAGTAAGGGATTCTGGAAATAAACACTTCACACTAGTGAATAATGATTCAGAGTATCCTTGCTATGTAAAATGAATACAGCCATCATTTCCCCCCATGCCACACATATGGGTTGCCAAGATGAGAAATGGATGATCTATCCTTTTTTGCTATTCCTGTTCCATGTTGCTTGCTTATTAAGAAATGACTCAAATTATTTACCTAGAGGTAAATCATTGCAAGCTGTTTTCATATATCCAATAAAGTAAGAATAAGAGGAAATAGCTTATATTACAGCAAAGGAGATTCAGATTGAATGTAAGAAGGAATTCCTTGACAGTACTTAATATTGGAATGAAGTATGTGATGTATCCTTCAAAATACCAAGAAAACTTATCTGACTGAGATTCTTGGAGACAGAATGGAGATGGAGGTGGATACTTTTAAATATTCATTAGTCCTAAAATTCTATATCATTAAAATAAATTATTCAGGATTTAGTTTGATTAGATGAAAAGCAAAAATTTAAGGAAAATCTAGTTTTTATTGCTTTGGTCAAGATGCACTTATCAATGCATTATGTATGATAATCAATGTAACAGACACTTTAAGGGCTCACACAAAGGGAAAAATATGGTATCCAAATTCCAAGAAATTATTTATTCTGAAGAAAGAAAATAATTAGAGAATCTTACCTCTGCTTGAATTAATAAATCCATTTGTAGGAATAGATGTATGTGTGGAGTAGAAGCCCCATGAGAGTAGGTTCATAAGTTCATTGACTTAAAGGTGAAAAAAACCTAAAAGTTCATCTATTCTAGCTGTCTCATTTCTCAGATGAAGAAACTGAGCCTTAGAGAGTCAAACTATTTTATCCAAAATCACATAGTGATAAGGGGCAGAATTGGTTTTGCAAATATAGCTCTTCTAGCACATAAGCTGAGTGCAAAAAAATGTTTTCTGAATGAATAAATGAACTTAGTTGGGAGGTTCAAAAATAGAAAACATCCTTTCCCCTTCACAAATTGATATGACACAATCATCCTACCCCTATGGTTACAAGGTAAAATGAATTAATGTGGAAGAAATTGAGAAAGCTTGCTGATTAAAATCTCAACTGTTTATTTGCAATAAACACAAGAATAGTTCTGCTGAGAGATAGCATTGCAGTTCAGAATACAAATTGGCTTTGACTTACTGCCAGCATTGGGGAATCTCCTCTTTAATACCCACATACCAATGCTAAACTCTAAAACTTGAGAGGTAGAACATGAATTGACTGATAGGATTGCCAACAAATCATCTACCAAGAACACACAGAGAATTACTATTTCTTTCCAAGTTCCTTGATGATGTGATTCATCCAAAATCCTGACTGGATTGTATAAATACTACCAAAAAAAAAAAAAGAACTGTTTACATTTTTAGATAGACCACATCTGTTTGTGTATTATGCAAATCAAGGCAGCTTCTTTTTCGGCAAACATAACCCATTTCCTCTAGATTTTACCCATGTTAAAGACTTTTCTTGACTTTCCTGGAATAATTCCCAAGGATAAAGCAACGATTACTACCCATTTCTGATTTCTGAAACATTAACAAAATCTTTGAGCTACAAGCAACTCTAAAATTCATCTGATTCAATCTCCATCCCTATAGGAACCTCTTCCAGAACATCATTTTTTCTTATATTAAATGCTGTGGCTTCTTCCAATAGGCAATCACTACTTTCTAGATCCAAGCTTTGAGAAGAAATAAAATGTCTTGATCTTCCTGTCCCTTAGCATCATTGAAAAGCTCTCAAAATGCTAATCAGTGCCTACAAAATACTACATTCAGATTTCCCAGGATCCCAATTTTTTTTCTTATTGATTCAGTGATGTTTTTCCTTTGCTTGTTATAAAACAATAGGATCATTATACAAAATAATCTTCACAAAGGAAAAGAGAGAATCCATAGACTTTACAGGCCCCCAAATATGCGATTTCTTCTGAAAACTTCTCGGAACTCAGAAAATAAATATCTTCTGAATTCCCTGAATTGTTTTCCTGAATCTCCTACCCTTCAGCGAGGAATAACCTAATGAGGAAGAGATTTGCATATGACGGTAAAAAAAAAAATAACTATTTTCCTGTACTAATGACCTCCAATTGCTGGTTAGGGACAGTCTTCCACAATTGGTTGGTGGTGATTTCATCAGTACATCTGGAGTGATTTACAATTATAATCCAATGATCTGGCTTTCTTACACACACACACACACACACACACACACACACACACACACAAACTTTTCCCCCCTTTGAAACTGTGCCTTTGGCTTCAATATTACCCTGAGACTCAGATGCTCTTGATACAGTCTGTTTTCCCTTCTGAACTAATTCCTCATTATATGCCTCATTGTACCAAAGTGCTCACTGTTATAGAGATTCTAAAATTCTGACTTTAGTATTACCTGTGAGGGTAATAATAATGTATTTTAATATCAGTTCTTCCTGCAGGGAGTTGGTATAAGCATAGGAACACAGACAAATGCATTTCTTCTTACAAGCACAGACTACAAAATTTTACAAGAATCATAGTGTCAGGGAATGTGCTTCAGAAACACGGATTCATAGAATCATGTAGAGCTATATCATCACCTGATTGATTTCCTTCATTTTATAGGAAAAGGTATTTTAAGGAAATTGAGTCCAAGGCCGGCAGAGCTAGGACTTTTCAAGTTCAAAACTCTTTATATTGTCAAATACTGCCTCCCCAACTTCAGGATATGCATCCAAACTGATCTTCAACTCTAAGTAAAGGAACCTATAAGTAATCTGACTCACCACAGTCATGCATACTACCACCTACTTTTCCATCACCTTTCCAAACTTCCTCCTATATTCCTTCTCTTAAACCTGACAGATTTACTCAGGTCACTAAGTCTGTGCATGTTACCTTGGATAGCTTCAACTCTGAGAGGAAGGTGTCTGTGGGTGGGTGGTCACCCTAGCAGGTGCTGCAGAATGGAAGGTATTGACACTGAATTCCTATGCAGCCCCTCTCTGGAGGCTTTACTTGTTCTCCTGAAATCAGTTAGGATGAGAAAAAAGGCCATCTGTGAATTTTGGCACATCTTGAGTTCAAGCCTTGATTCTTTTCTGCATGGTGGTTTTATCTAACCCAGGACCATAAATAACTGTCAGGTTAAGCCCAGGCGTGCAAATGTTACTGTACACCCATTGTGAGAGCTCCCTTTCATGTGGGCATCCTCTGAAACCGGGCGGTCCTATTCCTACACCCTCACTTACACCGAGCCCTGTTCCAACCACTCTCTTGCGGATGTGCAGTTTGTTGGGGAAGACAAATGACTGCAGTTATTAAAGACAGTCTTGTTCTGAGCTTGCCCAGTAGTATCATTGTAATGGCTCCTTCTCTGAACACAGTAGTTCCCCATAGTTGAGAGGGGGAAGGGAGAAAGCAAAGATACTGATGGAGGGAAGACCGTTCCCCTTTTACCATTTTATAAAGGTCAGCACATCACTACACAGCTTTGTTGTTCCAAAGGTAACTCCTAGAGACGCATCATCCTCTTTCTTTTTTTGGTCACAAGGATTATACAGGCACAGAATCTTTTCCTGATTTGTCCCATGCTATTCCTCTTTCTCCCATTTGTTGTCATGATAAATCAATAAATACATGTTGAACATCTACTATCACTGAGACACTGCACTAGTTCCAGGCAGAGTTCTACCCCTAAGTAACCCACTTTCTAAATGTGGAAGTGAAGTATTTATAAGAAATAAGTAACGTGAAAAATTCTGAGAACTTGTAGGAAACTAGTCTGAACTAAGGTGGAAACAAATAAGTAGAGCCAAGAAAGCAATTTTCAAGAAAACTTCAAGAATATAAAAACTACAACATTGAAAACCATACAAACTACTGGTCAATGTAGAGAAAAATTGCGATTTATCTGTGTGTGAAGTTGGGCACTTCTGGTTAGAAAGAAAGTAGAACACAGGTGCAAAATGAGGAACATATTGTCAGACATGGTCAAATGGGTTGGTTTGTCTTGCTATACTTTTTTTTAAACAGGGAAAGGTTTTAATTCATGTATATTTGCATATGTTGGGGGTTGTTTGGATATGAAAGGGAGTATAATGTGGTTTAAAAAACACACTGACACACTTCAATTGGAGTCAGAAGACATGGCTTACAATCCTTTTATTTTCTTAGAATGTTTGCTACTTAATGATATGAGACCAACCCAAAACAAGTCCATACTGACCTTAACAAATAAGCACCTCTTGTTATCTTTGTTTTCAGGATCTTTTTAATCTTCCTGTTTGTGTATATATTGTATATTTGTTACTGTTGTTGTCTTTAACGAGACAGTTGGTTGTATTGAATTCATGTTGAATTTTTATATGTAAAATATTACATTTAAAGATTTCTTCACATTTGTTATTATAATAAAAGAATAATGGATTACAATCCTTATTGTGCCATTGACTTATCTATGTAACATTGAGCAAATCTCCAGGTTTCAATTTCTTTGTCTAAAAGTTGGGGGAATCAGGCTAAATGATTTACACATTCCCACTTCTGACTCTTTCTCACTTTCCTCATCTATAAAATGAGGATGTTGGATTCAATGGCTTCCAAAGTCCTTTCCAACTTTAAATCAATGATCCTCTGTCAGCAATTTTTTAGAAAGAATCAATAAAACTTTTTAAGAGGATAAGTCATAGAAATATGAAAAGTTCATCAATAGCATAAAGAAGTATATTATTTTAGAGGTCTATCTCATAATACAACATTAATTATTTCATTTGTGTCCAAAAATATTTGGTCATCAACTACCATAAGTAATATAGTGGCTAACATTCCTTCTACTTCTCTGTCCCAATTCTTCACAGAAAACCTTTCATGTCTCCATACTGCCATATTGTCACACTGAACATAATCACCTGGCTAGAGCACCAAGTTAGGTTGGAAGATGTTAACCAATGCCTTTCTAAAAAATAGTTTTTGATATCTTTCTTATCCCATCCAACATAAGTCACAGTCCAGTCATGGTTGTGACAAATTGCCAGACTTCAGATTATGAGGAAATTGCCTACAAAAAAATTTGCAATTTACAGGAAAACTACCAGAATGTAAAAAGAACAACATTGAAAAATATACAAACTACTGGTCAATGCAGAGATAAATTATGATTTATCTGTGTGAAGATGGACACTTCTGGTTAGAGAGTCAAACATAGGTGCAGAATGAGTTACACATTGGCTGCCCTCTGCCTAGGGAAGTTTCACTCAAACATTACCAAAAGGCTTTCCTTCCCCTGAACTTCTCTGTGCCCCCTGGGCAGTATGATTATTTCCCTCTGTTCAGTAGAAATCAAACTTGAGTTTTCTGTATGAAGTTCATGTGCTAAGCTTCTTGGTGCTTCCATTACTCACCAGATCTAATAGCATGGATTCAGTTAAGTTCTGGGCTCTCCATTTTGAAAGGACATTGAGAGGCTGAAGGGCATCCAAACAAGAGAATCAGGAAGATGAAGGCTCTCAAGTTCATGTCTTATAAGGATCAGTTGAAGGAACTAAGGAAGAGAAGGTTTAGGGAGGATGTAACAGCTGTTTTCAAGTATTTATAGGGCTGTCATATGGAAGGAGGATTAAGCATGTTCTGCTTTTCCCCGGGAGATAGAATTGGGAACAAAAAGGTTGGGTGTGTCTGAGAGGTAAATTTAGTATTAATGACAGGGGAAACTTCCTTAAAATCCTAATAATCCCAAAGTGGAAATGGTCATCTTGGGAAGTAATGGCCTCTCCTTCACTAGAAGTCTTCAAGCCAAGGCTGAATAATAATTTATCATATTAGAGAGGTAAATTGCCCTATTTTCTGTTCTTCACACATAGGACATTACATTTATTGTCTCCCAGGCCTGGAATGTACTCCTGCCATACCTCTTCTTTATAGAATTATTCCATCCCGTGAAGTTATTACTCAAATACTATCTTCTGAATGAAATTTTTCCTGATGTCCCCAAGGTCTAGTATTTTCCTTGCCAAACTACCTTGGGTACCCTATACATATTTCTATTTGTTAATTTTCTATTTATGCTATATATTTTAAATGGACTTGTGATGACTAGGGATTGTTTCATTCTTTGTACTTTGATCAAAGGGCCTAACACTTTGTAGTTGTTGATTGATGAGAAAATAATTCAAAATTACTCAAATTGAACAAAAACATGGGAAAAGTATCAAGTTACTCAGATGTTTTTTCTCCCTAACTCTCAATCTTTCTTTTCTAAGCTTCCCTAAATTTTGTGTATTATAAAATCCTGAAATCCCAGAATTTATAGGGATTTGAGGTTATCTAATTCAATACTTCATTGGAATTACCTTTATAAAGACTACCCACAAAAGGCATTCAGTTTCTCCCTGAAGATGTCCAATGTTAGGGAACCACACTGCCTTTCAAGGCAGCTTATTCCTTTTAGGGGCAAATCTTATTTTAAAATGTTCCTTCCTTATATTAAACTGAAATCTGTCTCTTTGTAACTTTCACTCATTGGTCTTCATTCTATCAACTGGAGCCTAACAGAACAAGCATAACCCCTTCCTACACAACCATCATTCAAATATTTTAAATGTACAGAACATATTTACTCTTCTTTTCTACTCTAAACAAAATGTCCGAGCTTCTTCAATAATTAGTAGAGGGCATAATTTAATCTCTTCTCATCAGTATGGGTCATCCTCCTCTGGTATCTATCTTGACAATTGTCTTTCTAAAATTTGGTCCACAGCATTCCAAATGGGATCTGAGAAGGGCTAAGTGAAATTGGTCTATTGTTTCCCTCATTCTGGACTTATGTTTTTGCAGCCTAATATTGTCCCATTTTTTTTTTTTTTGGCTTTTACATTACACTGCTGATTCATATCCAGATTACCACAGATCATTTTTTTTTCTAAGAACTATAGTCCAGCTTTATCTTTTCAACCCTTATTTAAAAAATTGACTTTTAAAAATTCCAAGTATATATGCCCAAAGGGCTATAAAACTGTGCTTACCCTTTGACCCAGCAATACCACCAGCAACACTGTTTCCCAAAGAGATCATTAAAAAAGGAAAAGGACCCTCAAGTACAAAAATATTTATAGTACCTCTTTTCGTGATGGCAAAAAATTGGAAATTGAGGGAATGCCCATCAATTGAGGAATAATTAAACAAGTTGTGGTGCATAAATGTAATGGATTATAGTGCTATAAGAAATGAACAAGTGGATTTCATAAAAACATGGAAAGACTTCCATGAACTGATGCTGAGTGAATTGGACAGAATCAGAACATTGTACACAGTAACAAGTTTGTATGATGATCAACTATAATAGAGAGCAAAGCTCTCTTCAGCAATACAATGATCCAAAACAATTCCAAAAAACTCATGTGGAAAATACTATCTATAATCACAAAAAGAATTGTAGACTCTAAATGCAGATTGAAACATACTATTTTCACTGGGTTTGTTTTTTTTTTTTTTTTGGTTTGGTTTTCTTTTCTCGTCATCTTTCCTTTTTGTTCTGATTTTTTTTTACAACGTGCCTTATGTGGAAATATGATTAATGTAACTGTACAAACTGTACATGTATAACCTATACCAGATTGCTTATTGTCTTGGGAGGTGAGGAGTAAGGGAGAGAGAAAGAAAAATTGGGAACACAAATCTTATAAAAATGAATGTTGAAAAGTTAAATAAATAAATTCCATGCATAAAGCATTATATCATGTTACTACCCTAAGCTAAACTTTTTAATGGTAGAGCTGAGACTCAGTCATCTCTTCAGCCCCAGGTCCTGTGCTTTATATAGAACAACAATCTTGCTCTCAGAAGTTTCAACATGCATGCTGTTCTGTACACATATACCTGGAATGCAGCCACGTGCAAGCCCTCATCACCATTCCTCTCAGGTGATGGAGAAAGTACTAGGAGGGACAAATAAATCCATCATGGCTGGGTGTGAGGCTGTTGAAGGATAAAGATAAAAGATAAGGACTCTTCATTTTGCAAAGATGAAGATTGTAAGACATCCTCAAAATATGAAAAAATATACTCTCAGAATACTGATCATTTCTTGAATGATCAGAGAGATTAGCTGAGAATAAGTAGAAAGAAATACTGCACTGAATGGCACTAGTCAGCAGAGAATCTATTATACCAATATTTAAGAGTATTCATCTGTATTTACCGAATGGAAATGGGAATTATTAAGTACTTACTATATTCCAGGCTCTGTACTAAGGGAAAGGAAGAAGGATTTATATATTATGCCAAGCATAGTGCTAAGCACTTTTTACAAATATTATCTCATTTATTCTTCACTGAGAGATAGGTATTACTATTGTTTTCATTTTAGAATTGAGGAAAGTGAGATAAAAAGAAGTTGTCATTTGACTAGAGTCTAAGGTTGAATTTGAACTGAGGTCTTCCTAACTCCAAGCCTAGCACTGTGTCAACAGCTTCCTTTATGCCAAATTAAAGTAAAACACCCTTATAGAAACTCATAGGAAAACAAAACACAAATGGGGCCCGAAAGAGTAATTTTATATAGCAAGTCATAGGATCCCTGTAAGTAGAGTCATAGGTAGGGGTGTGGTGGTAAATATTTAACAAGCAGTTTTCCAAAAATAACCCAGGACACATTTTTAAGCTTAATCTGCTTTCTTAAAAATTTCTCTACCATTTTATTAAATATAGTCTATCAAGAAAAGAATAAATCAAGCTTCAATTTTTAGTGTTTTCCTAATTCTAAGATGTCAATTCTTACATTGGAAATTTAGCAATCAGATTAAGCCAGAAAAGGTGATCATAGGAAGATTGATTCATATGTCCTTTCCCTGCTATCAAATGGTAACTTTGATTTCATTGTTCCCAGAGCTAGCATAGACAGGAATGTTACAACACAGCAGCTTGCCATTAAAAGAGTTGGAGGGCCAACCATTTTACTCTCTTACTCATTAACCTCCACTGATACCTGATTGGCTCTAGGGTAAAAATATAAACACATTATTTGGAATTTAAAGCCCTTCACAACTATTTTTTCCCCTCGGTCTCATCATACATCACTCCCTTTCCTACACTTGATGGCTCCACCAAAATGCTTTCTTTGTTCTTTCTTCCATCTCTCATCCCCTCATTTAAACATTAGTTGTTTCTCATGCTTGGAATTTAATCTATGTCATATAACTCCACTCTTCTTTCAAGACACAGCCTTCACAGCTATCACCTACATAGCATTTCCATCATTAAGGAAATGCTGGAATGCATTTCCTTATCATCTTAGTATTTAACCACTTTTCATTTGGTTTGTATTTATTCTATTTATATTTATTCCATACATATTTATGCAGGAACAAGTTGTCTACTGATAGAATGACTGTAGAAATGGTTTCAGTTTTAGTGTCTTTATCCTTATAGTATCTACCTCTCAGAAATGTTATAAGAATAAAATGTAATATTATTTGTAAAACAATTTGCAAATCTTAAAGGACTGCTTTATTATTGAACTCTATTATTGAGAATATTGTTGTTAATCCAGTACAGTGCTTGGCACATGGTAGAGTTTTTGAAATATATATTTTTTATTTTGAACTTAAAAAATATATTTCCACAACTTAGTAGAATAGGGGGGGAAATGATTATACACAAAACAGCAAATATTATGTACAACTTGCTATTCCTTTTAAATATTTAATTAATTATCATATTACTTTCTTTTTTTCCTCTCTTCTTTCCTCTTCCCACTACTCAAGAAATGACTACCATTGGACAAAAATATGCATATGTGTGTATGCTTCTTTATTATAGCTTTTTATTTACAAGTTATATGCATGGGTAATTTTTCAGCACTGACAACTGCAAAACCTTCTGTTCCAACTTTTCCTCTCCTTTCCCTCACCCCATCCCCTAGATTCAGGTAGATCAATACATGTTAAATATGTTAAAGTATATGTTAAATACAATATATGTACACATATCCATACAGTTATTTTGCTGCATAAGAAAAATCAGACTTAGAAATAAGGTAAAAATAACCTGAGAAGGAAATCAAAAATGCAAGCAGACAAAAACAGGAGTAGAAATGCTATGTAGTGGTTCACACTCATTTCCCAGAGTTCTTTTGCTGGGTGTAGCTGGTTCTCTTCATTTTTGAACAATTGGAACTTATTTGGTTCATCTCATTGTTGAAGAGAGCCACATTCATCAGAATTGATCATCATATAGTATTGTTGTTGAAGTATATAATGATCTCTTGGTCCTGCTCATTTCACTCAGCATCAGTTTATTTGGTGTCTCCAAGCATCTTTAAAATCATCCTAATGGTCGTTTCTTACAGAACAATAATATTCCATAACATTCATATACCACAATTTATTCATCCATTCGCCAATTGATTGGTATCCATTCAACTTCCAGTTTCTAGCCATTACAAAGAGGGCTGCCACAAACATTATTGCACATGTGGGTCCCTTTCCCTTCTTTAAGATCTCTTTGGGATATAAGCCCAGTAGTAACACTGTTGAATCAAAGGGTATGTGCAGTTTGATAATCTTTTGAGCATAGCTCCACATTGCTCTCCAGAATGGCTGGATGCATTCACAACTCCACCAACAATGTATCAGTGTCCCAGTTTTCCCACATCCCCTCCAACATTCATCATTATCTTTTCTATTATTATTATTATTATCCTAGCGAATCTGACAGGTGTGTAGTGGTATCTCAGAGTTATCTTAATTTAAATTTCTCTGATTAATAATGATTTGGAGCATCTTTTCATATGGCTAGAAATGTATGTATGCTTACATGTTGTTTGTTTGCTTGTACTTCATTCTCAAAGAGAACCATAACATCAGAGTGATGATGCCATGATATGCAAATGAATTTAATTTAAGTGATGGAGGGCTGATGTACATATGTATGTTTTGTATGTGTGTATTTCTACATGTATGTGTATGTAAAAGCATCCTATACATACTTTTATTTAACAGTTCTTTGTCTTGATGCAGCTAGCTTCTCCCTCCATATATCCTTTGTAATTAATTTGGGTATTTATAATAGCCAAAATTACTTAGTCAAAATTGTTCTTAAAACAATGTTGCTGTTTAAAGTATGTTCTTAATAATTGCTTTTTGATTAGTTGATTGATTAACCCCTGATTTTTCAAGGCCACCTGTTGTTATACTGTACCTAGACTTGTACATTTAGGAAAAGTTCTAAGTAAAGAGTTGTCAAAAAACAGTCTGGTGCCAAATCCAGCCTGCCACCATTTCTTAATAGCCTACAAGCTAAAAATACTAGAACATTTTTAAAAAAGTATTGTATACATTATAAAAATAATTAGATTTATTAATGTTGAATATTAAGATATGACAAATACCCTTAGCTTGTAAGACATATAAAAATATACAAAAAGGCCATATTTGGTTCTTTGGCCATATTTTGCCAATCCCTACCTTAAGTTCTAACTAATATATCTATCTGCTTTTACTACAAACATTTCTTTCCATGTATCCAATAGCTTTTAGTCCTTTCTCTATGTCAGGTGACAACCAGTCTAATAACCTAAATAATACATGTGGATATCAGCATGCTATTCATACCAAATGCAGATCAAAAGTTTGTTTGCAACTTATAGGTTTAGAGAACTTCTTTAAACCAGGGAGAGATGAAGAGACTTGCTCAGGATGACGTAATCCATAATGTTTTAGAAATAGATCTTGAACTAGAATCTTCCTGTTCCCAAACTTTGATCTCCATCCATTGTGTGACAATACCTTTAGAGCTGTTAATGAAACAAAAAGTGCAAGCATGTTCTAGATATAATATTAGGGACAGACTCTGTTCTTTGAGGAATTTAGTCTGCTCAAGAAACCCAGAATAATGTTTGTCAAAAAATCCTGGACTTAATTTGGGGTGGCAAGACTTTGGGGAAAGACATTGTTTCATACGACATAACACCCTTTGATAGAAACTATCTGAAAGTAAGAAAGAAAAGAAAAAAAGAAGGGAGGGAGGAAGAAAGGAAGGAAGAAGGGAGGGAGGAAGGGAGGAAGGAAGGAAGGAAAGAAGGAAGGAAGGAAGGAAGGAAGGAAGGAAGGAAGGAAGGAAGGAAGGAAGGAAGGAAGGAAGGAAGGGAGGGATTGAGGGAGGGAGGGAGGAAGGAAGGAAGGAAGGAAGGAAGAAAGAAAGAAAGAAAGAAAGAAAGAAAGAAAGAAAGAAAGAAAGGAAGGAAGGAAGGAAGGAAGGAAGGAAGGAAGAAAGGAGGGAGGGAGGGAGGGAGGGAGGAAGGAAGGAAGGAAAGAAGGAAGGAAGAAAGAAAGAAAGAAAGAAAGAAAGAAAGAAAGAAAGAAAGAAAGAAAGAAAGAAAGAAAGGAAAGGAAGGAAAGAAAGGAAGGAAGAAAGAAAGAAAGAAAGAAAGAAAGAAAGAAAGAAAGAAAGAAAGAAAGAAAGAAAGAAAGAAAGAAAGAAAGAAAGAAAGAAAGAAAGAAAGAAAAAGTCAAATGAGAAAATAGGGTGAGATCAGCCTTAATCACTGAATGGGTATGGCCTCAGTCAAACTGAGACCTGTTGAAGACCTTAGCTTAAAAAAGCCAAGGTCTCCCATTTCATCCAGAGCCATCTCCAGTCAACTTGATCTATGTCTGGCCACTAGACCCATATGGCTCTGGAGAAGAAAGTGAGGGAAGTTACCTTGCCCAGCCCTCTCTCACTTAAATCCAATTCACTTGCATGTCATGGCATCACCTCCCTGATGTCATAGTCCTCTTTGAGAACAAAGAACGAACAACAATCTGCAATAGAAAATAAGGTAATTTTCTATTTTCATTAATAATTCTTAACTTGGTGCTAAGGTTACTTGTTTCTGCCTGCCAAAAAAGTTTTAATGATATCAACACCTTATTAATTTTGTCATACCGGAACAAAACTCTGGTCCCCCTACTTTAGTAATAGTTGTAGTAAATTATTTAAGATAGCCAAATTCTAGTGAGTTATGGCTCATATCGATATTATTGGTTGGTTTAACTATCAATCATAATTAGAATAGGAAAACATCATTTTAATTTATTGTATATAGTACTTAGCCAGTGGGTTCTCTAAGACTACAGTATGATAGTGGACTGATTACTTTACCAGTTCCTGAGTTTCCTCATTCAGAAGGCTAGTAATATGTAAGGTTTATTAATATAAAGCAAACTGATGAGATCTGCTACAGGAACAAAAACCACCTTGTTATTTTAGGCCCCACATATCCCCTAGGAAGCACAATCATCCATCCTGACTTACTAGATTATCATTTCCATGTTTGTTATTCAGCTTTTAACTTGTTTTCCATCACTCTGAGCTCTTTCAGGCTCCCCTGAGATGATTCCAGTTTGGTAAGCATTGTAGCTTCAGTCAGGAATACCAAATTCTAGTTCCTGCTCTCCAGCAACACAGATACCAAATACAAGAGAACACTAAATTTAGAAAAGGGCACATATGGACTGGTGGGCTGTTTGTTCATTTATTTATATTAAAAGCAAGACATAACAAAAAAAATGAGAGATTCAAAAAAAAAGTTTAAAGCTACATATAATAGTCTTCTTCATAATAAACAATAGAAACAGCTGATATTAACATGAACACTTAAAGGTTTACAAAGTACATTGTCTCCTATGAGCCCCACAACTACCTTGTAAGATAGGCACTGCACTTTACAGATGAAAAAACTGAGTCTCAAAGAGACTGACTCTCCCTTGTTCCCATAATAAATGTTGAGGCAGGATTTGAATGCCAGATATTCCTGACTTCAGGTGCAGATTCTTTCCACTACACCATAATGCCTCTCAAATGCAAACATAGCAAATATATACCTGAGACGCTTGCACTGTCTATAGTTATCCTTTCTGGGTTAGGGTGATAGAAGAGAAAGCCAGAGTAATTGTTTGAAAAGGGATGGATATCAAGGAAATCATAAAGGAGGGAAAAGGACCCACGTGTACAAAAATGTTTGTAGCAACTCTTTTTATAGCAGCAAAGAATTGGAAAATGAGTAGATGCCCATAAATTGTGGAATGACTGAACAAGTTGTGCTATATGAAGGTAATGGAATATTATTGTTTTATTTAAAAAATGACGAACAAGCTGATTTTAGAAAGGCCTGGAAATATTTATATAAACTCATGCCGAGCAAAACAAGCAGAACCAGGAATACATTGTACACAATAACAGCAAGAATGTGAGATGATCAACTATGAAAGACTTGGTACTTCTCAGTGGTTCAGTGATTCAAAGCAATCCCAATAGACTTTGGACAGAAAATGCCATCTGAATTCAGAAAAAAAATTAAGGAGACTGAATATAAATCAACACATGCTGTGTTCACTTCTTTTTTCTGTTTTTTTAAATCTTTCTCATTTTTTTTCCTTTTGCTCTGATTTTTCTCTCCCAACATGATTCCTAAAGCAATGTGTGAAAAGAAAGAAAGAAAGAAAGAAAGAAAGAAAGAAAGAAAGAAAGAAAGAAAGAAAGAAAGAAAGAAAAAAAGAAAGGAAGGAAGGAAGGAAGGAAGGAAGGAAGGAAGGAAGGAAGGAAGGAAGGAAGGAAGGAAAGAAGGAAGAAAGAAAGAAAAAGAAGAGAGGAAGAAAAGAAGGAAGGAAGGAAGGAAGGAAGGAAGGAAGGAAGGAAAGAAGGAAGGAAGGAAGGAAGGAAGGAAGGAAGGAAGGAAGGAAGGAAGGAAGGAAGGAAAAAAGGGATGACATTACTGGACCAAAAGAAATGATGAGTTTAATGACCTTAAAAAAAACCATGAATAGACTTGGACGAAATGATGAAGAACAAAATGGACAGAACCAAAAGAACACTGTACACAGTAGCAGCAATTTTGTTTAAGAACAACCTTAAGCCAAAATGCAACTGTATCCAGAGAAAGAACTAATAAACAGAAACATGTATAGAGAGATTAGAACAGGAAAGGACCATTTTAATGAATTGTTACATTGTACTTAGCCTGTGGGTTCGCTAATTGGTGATGAACTGACAGTGGGGAGGGGGAAGAGAGAAAAAGAAAAGTATATAATAAATTAATTATATATTTAAAAGGAATAGCAAGTTGTACATAATAGATCTGCAATTTCATATGTAATCATCTTTTTTATTTCACTATGTTAAGGAAATACTTTATTCCACAAATTAAAAATATTTTTTTAAACAGAAAAGATTTGGGTAGTATGTTGCCTACCATATCCCATCAGTCACCAAGTGTCATCTATTTGGCCTCCTTGGTAACTCTAGAATCTCTTTCCACCTCTTCATTACCACTGACATGCCCTGTGGTTATACACAAGGTTAGGCAGATAGTGAGGTACTCATGCTAAGCAGGTCCTGGTATCCTGGTGAACATCAGGATGAGATGTAAAGTCTGGACAATCTCAATGGACCTCAATCCCAGAACAAAGCCACAAAGCTAGGAGAATGAACTCCAGGGAAGTTGCGAAGGCACAATCTCTAGAGAGACTAAGATGGGAAAACCCTTATTGCTAGCACAATAAATGTGGTAAGATGTCTGTACTGCACAGACCTTGATAGGTATAGGTTTCTCCTTACCCATCTTTTTTTTTTTTTACCTTACTCATACATTTTATCATGTGTCACAACATCATTTTTCATATTCATGTAACCCTTTTCAGACTTTACTCAAAGTATTTTTTTTCTTTCTTTTTTTTTTATTTAATAGCCTTTTGTTTACAGGATATATGCATGGGTAACTTTACAGCATTAACAATTGCCAAACCTCTTGTTCCATTTTTTCACCTCTTACCCTCCACCCCCTCCCCCAAATGGCAGGATGACCAGTAGATTTTAAGTACATTAAAATATAAATTAGATACACAATAAGTATACATGACCAAAACATTATTTTGCTGTACAAAAAGAATCAGACTCTGAAATATTGTACAATTAGCTTGTGAAGGAAATCAAAAATGCATGTGGGCATAAATATAGGGATTGGGAATTCAATGTAATGGTTGTTAGTCATCTCCCAGAGTTCTTTTTCTGGGCATAGTTGGTTCAGTTCATTACTGATCCATTGGAAATGATTTGGTTGATCTCGCTGCTGAGGATGGCCTGGTCCATCAGAACTGGTCATCATATAGTATTGTTGTTGAAGTATATAATGATCTCCTGGTCCTGCTCATTTCACTCAGCATCAGTTCATGTAAGTCCCTCCAGGCCTTTCTGAAATCATCCTGTTGGTCATTTCTTACAGAACAGTAATATTCCATAATTTTCATATACCACAATTTATTCAGCCATTCTCCAACTGATGGGCATCCATTCAGTTTCCAGTTTTTAGCCACTACAAAAAGGGCTGCCACAAACATTCGTGCACATACAGGTCCCTTTCCCTTCTTTATAATCTCTTTGGGATATAATCCCAGTACTTTACTCAAAGTATTCCAGGTGCAAGCAATGATTCTCTGTCTCTTTGTCTCTCTCTCAGTCTCTCTGTCTCTGTCTCTCTGTCTCTCTCTTTGTCTCTCTGTCTCTCTCTCTCAGTCTCTCTGTCTCTGTCTCTCTCTGTTTCTTTGTCTCTCTAATTTCAACTCAATGTCCTGTTCTTTCCTTTAATTAATCTTATCTACCCTATACCCTGAAAAAATATATGAATAAATTTGAGATATTTACGATACGAGATATAAATACGAGATGTAAAATGGATAATTTTATTACATTAAATTAAAGAGGTTTTGTACAAATAAAAGAAATGTATCCAAGATTAGAAGGAAAGTTGAAAATTGGGGAGGGGATTTTATAAATTTTATAAACAGTTTCTCAGAAAAAGATCTCTTCTCAAATATATAAAGAGCTTTATAAAACTGTAAGAAGAAGAGTTGTTAACCAATTCACAAATGGTCATAGTGATTACATTTTAAAATAAATAATTCTGTCATTGGCTTGCCTTTTTTCCCCCTCCATGAAATTGTATGGGTCAAATGAGGTGAGATGTGTAAACTGAGATGTAATCCATAAGGTCAGTTGTTGGCATTGTTATCACTATAACTTTAGTGGAAGGGATTTTCTCGTCTTCTATTTGAGAAGGCAGTTAGGTATCATAATGGACAGAATGCTGGATTTGAAGCCATGAAGCCATGAATTCAAATCCTGTGATGTGATGGCATTGGGTAAGTCATTTAAATTCAGTTTGCCTCAGTTCCTCATGTGTAAAATGGTAATAATAATATCATCTATCTCATAGAGTTATCATGAGGATTAAATGAGATAAAACTTCAAGGGCCATATAAACATTAGCTAGTATCCCAAATGCCTAATGTGGTTTTATGCATTCTATAGATAGAAACTTAGTAAATATTTATTGCCTGAGTTCTCTAAGATTACACAATGTTTTGAACCAAATGAAAAGGAGATTAAGACATTTTTATTTAAATCATTGTAATCTTGAGAAATCAAAAATATATGTGCATTCCCACCAACATCTCAAGAACTTATCGTTTCCCCCTAAATTACATTCTTATTCTTCCCTTGCTTCCTGCTGTTGATGGCACCACCACATATTCAGGCCCCCTGGCACAAAAACTCAGTGTCACTCTAAAGGCTGCCTGGCCTTTGCCCTTGACATCTCATCATGTGCCTGTCCATTTGGTTTCTGCAGGAACTCTTCCCTCTTCTTCATCTCATTGTCAAGGACGTAGTGCAATTTCTTATTAATTTTCACCTAGACCATGCTGTACTACTACATAATTAATATTCCTAATGCATAGATCAGATCAAGTCACTGGCGCCCTGACAATATTAGTTACTCCTTATTGACTATTGAGCAAAATCTAAGATTTTAAAATTGGCATTCAATATCCTCTACAATCTTTCTCCAGCCTAAATTTCCAAACATGTTACACTCCTCCCCTACATATATGCTACATTCTTACCAAAATGGACCATTCATTCTTCCCAGAATTGTTCATGAAAATATTTTGTATACTTTCCTGCCTTTTCTTATGCTACTTCTTTTACCTGAAGAAGTAAACACTTAAATCTGGAGCTAACTAATTTCAGTTTTTCTGTTCTTTGTTTTCAAAATCCAGGTAAGACACTTATTAGACTTTATCTAAGTTTACCCTTCTGATTCTTCATGTTACAGAAAACATAACACTCTGGGAATGGCAATTGCCTTAAAGTTGTCCATGTTGCAATGTCGTTGAAGCTGAAGAAGAAAAAGGAGGAGGAGAATGAATGAATGAACAAAGGTAGGGTAAAGCATTGATTAAGATCTCGTCACCAGATTCAGTGCTTGATACCAGGGATACAAATTCCAAACTAAAATAATCACTGCCCTTAAGGAGTTTACATTCTAATAGGAGGAGATAATATATATCTGGGAGTCTGAGTGTTTGGGTGGGAAATCCCAGAGACAGTGAGTGAAATCATTGGGCAGGTGGTTGTCATATCATTTCTAGAAGCAATGACAGTATTGATATTCCCAGGGCAAGGGGAAATTGGGGAAGGGGAGCTACTGGTAAGGAGAAAGATAAATATGGACCATTAGGATAGATGGCAAGATGTATGGAGTGATGGGTATGGAGCACAGTGTGGGGCCAACTAAATAAAGATTAATAAAATCACTAGCTGATTTTGCATTGACTCACTTACCCAACAGGACAGCTGGGCCCAGGGCAAAATTCTAAAACTCAGTGATTAACTCTCCAAGAAAAGGAGCATGGTCTCTGGAAGCCTTGTTTGAAGGATTCTGTTCCAGATGGAGAAAGAAGAGTGTGAGGGGCCAGGACAGACAAATAGGGAGATGTCCAGGCTGGAGGAATGATTATAATACCAGTGCCTCAGCTGAGGGCACCAAGTAGGAACCAGCGGCTCTTGGCTTTCCTAACCAGATGCAGTGTCATATGGTAGATGGTTAACTGAGTTTCAAACCATAAGACCTCAGTTTATTTGTGTCTTTGTTTTCTTTCTGACTTTGTTTCTTTGCTGCTGAGCAAGTCACTTAATCATAGTATGGCTTCTCTGATAAATGAGAATAACCAGACTTGTCATCCCACCTCTACCTCTTGAAGACATGGCAGGTTGGGAAATCTCATTTAGGGTGGGCATTGTACTCCATAGAGAGTAGGATTCTTTGAAAAGGACTCTTGTTAGCTTCTGATTTATGGAGCATGCTTATCTCTTGGGCCCCTGGGTGCATGTACAAGAACAGAAGCGATTAATTAATAGGACGCCCAGACTCCCCTACCAAGTTGGTCCCCCCTGCATGAATCAGGCGGCTGGGAACAGATGGGCTTTGGCTCATGCCTTGAAGGCAGATGGGCTCAGGCTTTGTCAGACCATGAACGGAAGCAAATTCCAGAGACATTGGCACTGCATGGAGAATACCCTGGTCCTTGTGCCCCATGAGGACCTGGAAACTGTCAGCTGATCCCAGCTGCATCACTCAGTATGTGGAGAGAAAGGTGATCTCTGAGGTATAATTACCTAATTAATAAATTAAATAAAATAATTATCACTCAGTCTGAGTCTCTGAAGCACAATCAACACCTCCTTTAAAGGGAGGGGGGGCATTAACTCCACCATTCTCTACTCTGAAATTAGAGAGCTAAATATATAAGCATCCCCAATAGTGATATTCCAACAATTTCCTTTTTTCTCGTTGCATTTCTTAGTATCCCATACCAAAGTAGTGTGGTGCACTGGAAAGGAAAATGGATTTAATGTCCAAAAGATCCAAGTTCAAATTGTATAAGGGACAGGTGAGTCAGTCAACTTGCTTCATTATTTCCATCATCATCACAGCTAACATTTCTACAATGCGCACTATGCTCCAGGCACTATGCTAAGCACTTTACAATTACTGTCTGATTTGCTCCTCAATAACAACCCTGGGAGGTGGAACTATTATCCCTATTTTACAGAAGAGAAAAGTGAGGCAAATTGCAGTTAGGTGACTTGCTTAAGGTTACACAGCTAGTGTCTAAAGCCAAAATGGAGGTCTTATTTCAGGGATTCATTTTTTATTTATTTTTTTCCTTGTTCTTTGCTACAGTGATCTCCACCAATTGCTGGGATAAGTCCCTATTGGGTTAACTCTTTTAAATTCTGAATATTCTTTATGGATTTAATTTCACTTTATTTCTGATTACTTCAACCTATCAGGGTAGCATGAAAGCAATAATTGGGAAGAGTTCCTAGCAGAATGTAAACTCCCAGAAAGCAGTGACTATTTCCTTTTTGTTACTTTTTAACATTTCATTTTGTTTATCTCCAGCAACCCAGTCTAGTGCCCTGATTTTGCATATAGTTATTTGCATATAATAAAAACACTAATAAATGTTTGTTTAAATTAATTGTTTGAATCCTAGGTTGTGTGCTTTCTTGGCTATTCTCCTTAATAGGAAACAGGAGATTCCATTATTGATGGTGGTGCTTAAGCTTTGTATTAATTATTTACAGTGATTTAAGAAGGTGCATTCCAAAGAACTCTTACTGTATTGGGTATCGATTGCATTTGTAAAACCATACAGTAAATAAGGAAAACAATCCTCCTCGCAGGATCTGAAAACATTTTGGTTTCAGCTACCTCATTTATCTTTACAACATCACAGTGAAATAAGGAAGGGGTCCTTATCTTTACCTTCCAAGTGTCTACATATAGTTCTTTTTCTACTCACTCCCAAAGTGAGAAGTGATGGGTGCAAAAGGTGGCTTTGGTCAGAAGGTATGCAAAACAAGTAGATTCCTCAACCCTAGGGACCCTGGTAGTGCATAGTAAATGACCACTTCATATATTAGATCCAAATCTTGGTTTAGATATATGGCAAGTGTGAAGAAAGAGTCAGTTAGATGAGAAGATGGGAGGATACACAGCATGGAGAGTTAATAAATGTTTATTGGTTAATTTGACCAAGGTCATGCAGGTAGTAAATGGCAAAGCTGAGCTTTGAATATAATTAGACCAAGTTGCAGAGGAGTAAACTCTCTACCCCAATTTTATGTTTGAAAGTGTGATAATGATTAAGAATGACAAGTTAACATTATTCAAACACCTGCAAAGGGCAAGCTTCTACAGAACCACCTGTAGCCCGCAGCAAATTAGAGCCTAAAAGTTCTGACAGAAAAGAAGAGAATCACAGAAGGTTGGAAGTGCATACAAGAGTAAACATCTTAATGAGAAAAAATAAAGAGGTTTGGGTCTTATTGCCTTCATCCTCTAAGACCAGAATGTCACATGGTTTGGAGATTTTTGTAGAATTTCAGTTTCATATGTTCTTTATGGGAATGGCTTCTGGAATTTTTACTGCTTGATTAATAGCAGGAGTGGAATTGTGAACTGCATTCAAATCTCCTAGAGTTCATATTTATTTGCTCATGACTCAAGCAACTTCTCATTTTTAATGGATCTCTCCAAAGAATCTTGAACTTCATACGGTTCTCCCCAAATCAAATTGTGAGGACATAAGTAGTAAAATGTCAGGGAGGGCGTGATCATCTCCTTTTTAGTGCTTTCACCGCCTTTCCTGAGAAGTCAGGGAGGCTGTGATCACCTCCTTTTCGGTGCTTTCACCTCCTTCCCTGAGAAGTTAGGGAGGCTGTGATCACCTCCCCTTGGGGGCTGGGGGTAATCCATGAGACACCTTTCCTTGTGTGTTCTTTTACTGTGTTTGTCCTACAATGGAATTGGTGGACAAGCTCATTCTTCACCTTATATTTTAGGAGACTCCTGTTATGGAAATTTCTTCTACTAAATGAGTTTGGCAACTTGTCTGTGACATTGTCATAGGGACAACTGAAAAAAAAAACATTGAGAAGTGAAGTGACTTTCCCATAATCACACCACTGAAATGTGTAAGAAGCAAGACTTCAATCCAGGTCTTCTTGGCTCCAAGGGCAATCATCTAGTTAATTACTGCATCATAGTCTCTTTAAAAAAAATCATCATAATAAAATACTCAAGCAGATTTGTGATCTGGTCGATTGTAGAACTCCCTCCAAAGATGTAGATCAAAATTTACCCATATGTGCCCATACCGTGGGACTCTTACCTATTTTCCCCCCAAAAGTTCCTCAAAGGGTCCCACTGATGGGCTGAGAGGCTCCCTCATTTTCTGCTGACATTGAAAGAGTAATAGTGGATTGCTCTGGCTGTGCTTGATCATCTATCATTATTGTCAGTCATCCAGCTTATTTTCTCTTCCCATTTTATAATCTTTTCATGACCTTTTTTACTCATATTCTTTATCCCAGAGTTTCTCATGAATTCTCTGGGGCAGTCTGCTTGCATCTGTTCTGATTCTCTCTTTGCCCTCTGGGTGATATTCATTTTTTAGTTCTTCAGAAGCAGTTTTTTCATGTTTTGCTGCCATATAATAATACAGGTAAAAATTGGGCCTTTATATGTTTAACAGACTATTGAGGTTCTGTCCTTGCTTACTGTGATATGGAGGAAGACTGGGGCTCTCAAAGGCTATGTCAGGAGCACAATTTCTGGCAGGGGAAAGACTGAATATTGGGCCATTTTTATAGTCATCCAAGGATCATCCTTGGGAAGTTCAAAGAAGAAGTCACAGGTTGTTGAATTCTAATTAATGTGACTAGTGACTGTTATTCAGGTTTATGTAGAGAGCACATATACTTTGAGGTACAGAAGTTTAAAGTATACAAAGGGGTTTTCTTTAGAAAAACAGAATGAGCTGGATCATGCAAAGTACTATAATCTCTAGCCCTCATGATCTATGTCTGGCCAGCAGACTCAGATGGCTCTGAAGAGGAAACTGAGGCAGGTGACCCCTGAAATCCAATTCACTTGCAAGTCATGGCATCCTCTCCCTGATGTCCTGGTTCTCTTCAAGAAGGAAGGACTTTTGTGCACAGTATAAGATTTTACACACCACGGGCATACCTTTTAATCCTCAAGGACAGGCAATAGTGGAGAGGAGAAACAGAGATATTAAGACGCTCCTCCAAAAACAAAAGAAAGGGGGAGCCACAGGTAACCCTAGAGAACTTCTAAATCTAGCTCTTTATACTATTAACTTCTTGATTTTTGACAAAGATGCACTGGCTCCGGCTGACAGGTTTTATAACCCACCGGAAGGTCAGTGTCCAGTGCGAGCAGCTCCACTATCTTTAGATAATCGCCAGGTGATGTGGAGAGACCCAGAAAGTGGTGAATGGAAAGGACCAGATAGGCTAACTGCTTTGGGGAGAGGGTTTGCTTGTATCTCTACAGGTGGAGAAGGAATCAGATGGGTGCCAACGAGCCATATTCGCCTTGTCCATCGCAGAGAGACGGAGCAGACCTTTGAAACAAAGGAGAAGACCCAAGAAATATCGGGTGGTGCTGTTGCTGATTGTGCTCACCATTGAAAGAGCGTGGCAGTTATGGCGTTTGACTCATGGACATCAAAGATTGTCGGACTTCAAAACCCTCAGGAATCATTGGATTCTCTGAGCCATAGGACTTGAAAACCCTCAGGAATCATTGGATTCTCTGAGCCATAGGACTTGAAAACCCTCAGGAATCATTGGATTCTCTGAGACATAGGACTTGAAAACCCTCAGGAATCATTGGATTCTCTGAGACATAGGACTTGAAAACCCTCAGGAATCATTGGATTCTCTGAGACATAGGACTTGAAAACCCTCAGGAATCATTGGATTCTCTGAGAAATGATAAGACTGTTACAAGACTTCAAAATCTGCTGGAATCATTGGATTCCCTAACACATAAAAAGACTTTTCAGGACTTCAAAAACTCAGGGGGATCATTGGATTCCCTGACATGTGAAACAATGGACAATAGATTGGTTTTGGACTATCTCTTGGCTGCTGAAGAAGGTGTATGTGTGACTGTTGTTTACATACCCACCTTCTAGGACTTCTGGTGATCTTTTCCAACACCATGTTGATTTATATTGTTTGCTATTCTGCTACTTGTGTGTACAATTCATGTTTGTTACACCACATCGAGCCTGCACTGACTGAGGGAGGATCATCCCTAATAGCCTCTGCGTTATTGCTATGTGCTTGTGTAATACCTCCCATGCTGATGGGTTTGTGCATAATAAGACCCTTCAGCCCAGAAACCCACTAGCAACCTCCATTTCCCTTTGGTGCTTTTCATCTCCCTTCCTGAGATGTCAGGGAGGGCGTGATCATCTCCTTTTTAGTGCTTTCACCGCCTTTCCTGAGAAGTCAGGGAGGCTGTGATCACCTCCTTTTCGGTGCTTTCACCTCCTTCCCTGAGAAGTTAGGGAGGCTGTGATCACCTCCCCTTGGGGGCTCTGACCTCCCTGAGGAGTCAGGGATGGCATGACCACCGGTGTTCTAAAATAAAAGAAAGCGGGAAATGTAATGGGCTGAGGTTTGAGCTGATGCACTGAGGTCCCAAGTACATGAGGCTAGATAGTAATTGGGCTATACTCTATTAATATACATGATTGGATTAAGAATGGTCCCTGCCCACTCTCCTTGCAAGTCCTGATGTGTTGTATAGGAAATGACGATTTTGGTGGGTGGAGGCAGAGAGAGAGGGAAGAAGACAAGCTGGGAGAGATTGGGCTGAGTTCGAGACTCCGAGCTGCTGGTTGTGTGGCTGCTGGTCGAGCTAGCTTCTTGACTCAGCTGCACACATTGCTATCGCTGATTCTCTTCCACCTCCGATCCTTCTTCACTGAGAATAAAGACTGACGATTTTCCCCTAACCTGAATTCCTGTCTCGTGCTGATCTTAAAATACACGATCTTAACAGTAAAAGCAATAGGACTTGATTAAAGTTCTCTAGAATTGAATTGTTCAAAGTCTCCCCTCTTACTCCCAACTCAAATTTCATGACACATTTATTTTCTACTGCATATAGAATATAAGCAAAAGAGAAGTTTAACTCTATGCATTTTTAAAAATCAAAGTAGGGAGAAAATCTTCTCCAAAATGGGCTTAGGTTTTTAATAAACTTTAAGTGCAGTCAATTTTCTACAAAAATAGAAGAGAACAAAAGAACAGATAGTCTAAAATAGCAAATAATTCAATAAATAGTTTAGGTGATCTGTTTTGGCAACAACTTTATCCTTCTAATTACATTTAGCTCAGGTATTACTAAAATGAATTTTCATTCCTTAAGCATACCCCCAATTGATGATGATTTAAGGACTCAGAAATGTCCAAGGTAGTAGAGTTCTGTTTTTTTATTTTTTAGTTATCTTAGATAATTCACCAAGTGGGTTATTCACAATCAGAACATCAAGAAATAGCAGTATTTCACTTTACTCTCATGGTGGTGATTGTTTTTTTTTTTTCTCCAAAGTTAACTGGATCCTAACATTGCTGTTTATTCACTCTTTCTGTAGAAGAAAAGGTATCTTATGTGACTGGTGCATGCTCCTGAGAGACAAGACAATTGTTCTAATCCTATCTCTCCTAATAATTTTATTCTTGCCCTGCCCTTGGTTTCTGTTTAGCTTACACTGAATGGTATATTAAAGAGTTAGAATGTAAATAAATCAAAATCCCAGGATTAATCCTAAACTTCATTTTATTTAGCCCTCCATATCAAACTAATTCCAAGTACTGTTAATCAGTAGAAAAAGTGACTAATTGAAATTTTATGTCCTCTGCTTTTCCCTCATCACCTTCTATAGAAGGTGCTAATGAATAATAAAACAGTTAACAAGCAGACCACAGAAGAGCAGCTGGGTGGCACAGTGGATAGACCTCTGGACTTTGAACTAGGAAAATTCATGTTCATAAGCTCAACAACCGTCTAATGGTGTGACCCTGGGCACGTCACTTAACTCTTCCTCAGTTTCATCATTTGTAAAATGAGCTGAAGAAGGAAATGGGAAAACAGTACAGTATCTCTGTCAAGAAAACTGCAAATGGAGTCATGAAAAATCTGAAACAGATAAATAACAACAAGACAGCATAAACAAGGGAAATGAATGATCCACAATTTGGATAATCAGTTCTTGAAGAATCAAGGACTGAACCATTCCTCGTCCATGAAAAGTGGTATGTATAAGTACAAACACATTTTACCTAATATAAATCATTCTCAATGTGTTTCTAGCTTTCAATTTCTGGGAGATTTAAAATAATTCATTTAATGTTTCTTTAGGGATAGAGTTAAGCAAGCAGTGTACAGGGCACTGGATTTGAAGTCAAGAAGATCTGTGTTCAAATCCAGCTGTGTAACTTTGGGCAAGTACCAGTTAACCTCCATTTGCTTTCATTTCCTGATCTGTAAAATGGAAATAATAACAACACTTAACTTAACATCTTAGATGATATTTGTAAAGTACTGTGAAATGCTATATAAGTGCTAGCTGTCATTATTATCATCATTACTATTATATGATAAGAAGATTTATAATTTCATGATATTTCTGAATACAGGATATCTCAAAAAGTCTTAAAAAAAGATATGGTAGCCAATAAACTATGGTATTTGGTTTGTTTATTTCAAAACTTCAGATATATCCATAAGTAATATCAGTCAGTAATAGTAGTGGATATGGTGGTAGCAATACCTTTCTTATTTACTACTTACTTATAACATATTTTGAAAGCTTTTCTATGCCCAATATATTATGTAACCTTTGGCCAAGAACTGAATCTCTGCATTTACATAGGAACTAGAGTCAATCTTGTGGTAGTTTCACAAATCATTCTTTACTAGCCACATTTCCCTTGGGAACATAAAAATATAGTTTGTGTCCAGGCCTCTATAGAACCTTCAAGCACTTAGGCTAAAAATGCATTCTATAAAGGACAGACATTATTTAATCTGATAAAAACAAGTAACAACAACAACAAAAAGACTCACAGGTGAACCTAACAATAGGCAAAATAATTTTTTTGTCCTTACTTGTGGGTGGGTTGCCTTTTCTTTCATAGGATCTTTGTAGTCTTCCAGGCTGGTAGAACTACTGTAAAGTAGAAATGCTAGCAAGAACAATAAAAGTAAGAAATTAAATACAGGCAAAGAGGAGACTAAAGTATCCCTACTTACTAAAAGTATAATTTACTTAGAAAACCCCCCAAAAACCAATAAATATGTCAATTCAATTATAAAATACTCAAAGAAATAATAAAAAAAGAATTGGATGGGTATTTATTGCTTTGGTTGATCTTAGATGATATTTAAAAAATGAAAATAGCACCCAACTTAATTTACATGTATATAATACTATAAGAGAAGCTGCATGATATAATGGACACAGCATCCTCTGAACCAGAAAAGCCTTAGTCAAAGAACTGTCTCTGAGATATACTAGGTACAAAATCTTGGGCAAATGTCTTAACCTATAACTCTCTGAGGTTATAATTTGTACAGACATTCCTGATCTACATTGGTAAAGGGAACTTCCTCAACTAAGAGTTTTTTATATGAGCGAAATCACATCCCTATTTAGTCCTCACTCTATTTAGTGCCCTATCAATCAAACCACCAAAGAAATTCTGATCTTTTATGGAGCTAGACTTAATGGCAACAACATTCATTAGGAAGAACAAAGGATCCTGAATCTCACTCAAGTGATATACATTTGAATATTAAAAGTTATGCATTAAAACAATCGGAGAAAATTAAATTACATATCTTTTATTAACTATGGCTAGGGAAAAAGGTATTTTTAAAAATAATATTAGCTTTTTATTTTTCAAAGTATGTCTGAAAATAGTTTTCAACATTCACCCCTGCAAAAACTTCCAAATTTTTCTCCCTTCCTCCCCCCTTGTTTTCCCTTCCCTAGACAGCAAGGAATCCAATATACATTAAACATGTGCAATTCTTCAGATCATATTTCCACATTTATTATGCTACACAAGAAAAATCAAATCAAAAAGGGAAAAATGAGAAAGAAAAAAAAAGCAAGCAAGCAAATAATAACAACAACAAAAAGGTGAAAATACTATGTTGTGATTCACATCCAATCCCCACAGTCCTCTCTCTGGATGCAGATGCCTCTATTGGAATTGCCTTGAATCACCTCATTGTTGAAAAGAGCCAAGCCATCACAGTTGATTATCATATTATTTTGTTGTTGCTATGTACAATGTTCTTTTGGTTCTTTTCATTTCACTTAACATCAGTTCATCTAAGTCTCTCCAAGCTTTTCTGAAATCAGCCTGCTGTTTTTTATAGAATAATCATATTCTACTGTATTCATATAGCATAACTCATTCAGTCATTTCTCAACTGATGGGCAGCCACTCAGTTTACAATTTATTGAAATTACTAAAAGGAGTGCTACAAACATTTTTTACATGTGGATCTTTTTCCCTTTTCTATGATCTCTTTGGATATATCCTCAGTAGAAAAACTACTGGATCAAAGGCTATGCATAGTTTGATAGCTTTTTGGGCATGGTTCCAAAATGCTCTTAAGGAGAGAATTGGTAACCAAATAAAGGATAACAAATGATCATAAAGAAATAATTTTAATTATATTAAATTGAAATATTTTCCACATATAAACACAATATAACTAGGATGAGAAGGGAAGCTTTCAATTAGGGGAAAAAAACTTTGCATCAAATATCTTTGATAATGTCTGATATCTAAGCTACATGAGGAACTAACACTTTAAGATTGAGAACATTCTCTAACAGATAAGTAGTCAAAAGATATGAAAAAAAGTATTACAAATGATTAACTATCATATTGAAGATTGCACCAAATTGTCTATAAGTGCAGGGTAAATCACAACCATGCCAACAAGTTTTACCTCACACCCAGATAATTGGAAAAAAATATAAAATATAAGAATTATTTGTGTAAAAAGAAGGGCACTCTGATACACTATTGGTGGGAGCTGTGAATTAAACCAACCATTTAAAAAAGTAATCTAGAATTATATTTTTAAATTATCAGGATGACTATGCTCTTTGACCCAGAAATATTGCCTAGCATATACCCCAAGGAAATAAAAAAAGAGGAAAAAATGATCAAACACAAAGAAATATTCAAACAGGACTATGAAGTGATAGTAGTAAACATCTGAAAACAGTTGATACCCACCAACTGAGGAATAAATAAACAAATTGTAGTAAGCTGAATGCCTTTGTGCCTTAATAAATGATGACTAAAAAATCAGACAAGCATAAGAAGATTCAGATGAATTGATGCATCAAGAAGAATACAGAATCAGGAAAACAATGTATGCAATGATAACAACAGGGCAAGTGAAAGAATACTAACAATATTTTTAAAACCTGTAATTAAATGATATGGAATTTGAATCCATAAATATAATAAAATTTATCTTTTCCCCTTCTTTACAGAGTAAAGAGCTATGACCATGGAGCATTTGCATGTACTTTCAGACATGGGTTTTGTGCTTAAGTGGTTTATTATTTATGTGTTGGTTATTTTTACTGAATTGTAATGCATTTTCTAATTTTTTTAAATTTTTGTTACAAGAAAAAGAATCATTTTAAATAAAAGAATCTGTATTGAAATTTATCAACTATTTTCAAAGGTCCAGTAAATGTCTAAGACAAGGGAAGTTCACAGCCCATCAAGGAGTATGAGCAAAGTCAGAACAAAACCTCAAAATCTTGTATGAGCCAATCAGTACCTTCCATGTCAGAATTAAAGTCGCATTCTTTAATTTTATTCACCTTTGTCAGACTCCTCTTGGCTATGGATGTATATTAATTTTCCAATCACAAAAATCCAATCATATCAGAAGAGAAATTATTATTAAGTCCATATCATAGGTGAGAAACTGAGGTATCTAAATGATTTGTTCAAGGTCACAAAGTAAGTTAGTAGTGAAATCATGACAAAGATCATTATAAAAGGAAGAAAGATGCTTAGAAAGTCCTTCTAACTCTTTCATTGCCTTTTCCTTCAGACCTAAGACAAATCACTTAACCTTTTCATCCCTCAATTTCTTAAGCTAGATAATGTTACTAATAGTATACCCCTTAGATATTTCATAAGAATTAGGCAAAGATAAATGACATAATAGCTAGAAGGCACTCAGAGTTGTTCAGAGAAAGTTACTGTGTAACTTATGATTATTAGATATTATTATATTATAAATCACAGAAACGTTCATATAGACACCTGCATTTTAAAGCATGAGTACTAGAATTGAAACTGAGGAATTTATCATTCCAAATCATAGCCTTTTTTGTTTTTAAGTGGTACTGTTGAATACAACTATTAATAATTTATGGCACTACCAAGCTCCAGCATGCACTTATTTTCCCATCTTAAATAAAAGCTCTCTTCCTTGTTTGGGGAGGAAAATTACTCACTCAAATTACACAAATTACATTTTTCCATTTGAGTCTTATAAAGAAGGTCTTTTCACCATCTTTATTTTGATTGGGCATAATAACAAAGTGAAATAAGGATTTGACTAATTGGATAATGTAAGCTTATTAAAGAAAAATCAATAGTCAAACCAAATTTTGTAGCACAAATTTTGATATCTTCCTTGACCAAGTGAATTGCCATCCCTGTTTCATTTTTTTCTGGTATAATCTGAATTACAATATACATTTAAATATTTGGAAACACAGATGATGACCAAATTTTGTTATCATTTTCCTTTTTGTTTTTGAAAGATAGTGTTTTTCTGATAAGGTATAAATAACCCCAATAGAACATGGATGAATTGATGAATTCTTCTACTTCCTTTTTCTTTCCTCCCTTCATCTTTCTTCCATCTTCTGCAATTTTCTTTATTTTTATCTTTCTTTTTTATTTCTCTCTGTTTTCTTTCCCCCTTGCCATCAACCTGCCAGGGGCATCTAATAAAACTATTTTGTTCTGACAGGACTAGAAGGGTGATGTTGTTCTTCTGTGCAACTATGGATCCAAAGTAAAATTCTGTGACAGATAGGTCTGAAAAAGAAGTATGCAGGGAAATAGGGGAGTTGCTAATTTTCTATACATATATAAGCCTTATCTGACATTTAAACCCAAGCAAAGGAGAAGAAGCTAGATCCCAGAATCTGGCTCTTATGAGAGTTTGTCATTGTCTTTCACTCTCATGTCTCAGAATTAAGATAGAAACTGGTCACATAATAGAAAAGCAATCACTGCCTCAGTATGAGATGCTTAAAGAGATCTTTCATTCTTTTCTCTCTTGCTAACAACATCAGGTTTTATTTAGTCTGGAGTAAAGATTTGAAGAGTGAGGCATTCAAGCCATAAATAAGAGTGTTTCATCATATGGGTCATATCAAGAATATAGGTTTTTATTATAGGGAAAGATATCAACTATTTAACATTAATTATATAGTTGTTCCTTTTCTTAAAAGGAAAAGGGGAAACTGCTTCTTTAAACTAAGGCTTGATTTGCTAAATTCATCCTCCTTATAGCATCTTCTCTCCAACTGAGTTCTCCTCTAATTAAGGCTCCTGACCTCAAGAGTCAGACTATCTCAATGGCTCAAAAAACAGATTGAGCCAATGTGTTCAGAAGCTGCTTTTTCATTCATTTTTCATGCAAATGAAGTACAATTAGACCCAGTTAATCTGCATCTCCTTTGCAAACTCCATTGTTAATGGGATTTGGAGTAGGAGGGGAATACCCTTCAGATTAAAAACCAAAAGTCCATACATTCTATCAGATCAGTTACTCCTTAAATCTTTTTGTTAGGGAGACATATGGAGAAAATATGTGGGGATTATCATCAACCCTGAGAGTATCCATTTTAGTTCTGGGGATGAGTGACTTTCACAGAGCTTTGGGCCTATTTTCCTTCCAGAACTGCACTTGCTTCAGTCAGAGAAAAAAAAAATGGTGGTGAGGGTGTTTCTTAGAGCTCTTCACAGAAAGAGTCAAGATTAGGGATGCTGTTGCTCCAAAGCAAAATCTAACCAAGCAAGTCAGACAAAAGATTTTCTATATTTTTGCTTCCTATGGTTTGTTCTGAAAGGCATTATTTTGACTGTAGGCTAAATTTTGCCTTAAGTGCTTTGAGATTGGAAATGACCTTCCTGTTGTTCTGAAAAGTAAATGGAAAAATAGCTGGATTTTGTGTCAAAAGATTTCAGTTTTACTCTGACTCTGACCCTTACTATCTATGTGGGATAATGTCTGGCTTTTCAATAGCTGGAAAATGAAGGGATGGGACCAGCCAGCCTGTAAGGTTCCTTTTGGCTCCTTAGTTTTGATCTTCCTTTAGTTGTTGTTATTGCTATTGCTTGTGAGAAAATATTGACTTATGGTCCTCTATTATTGAAGGACACGTGTATGAACAATTTGATCAACCATTTACAAACTCTTTTTAAAGAGTTTATATCATCACAAACCCTTGATTTGATCTCAGTAACCATTCTAATAATGTTGCAAGGCTTTTTACCACTTTTGTAAGTCTAGGCAATCAACAAAACAATAAATCAAGCCCTGATTTTTTTGGCCAATTTATGAAGTATAAATGCTCATACTGAAAATTAAACAATAAAAGGTTTGAGCTGGCTTCAGGATGCCATTATCTAACTTCACCTAATTTTTTAAATTGGGCTGATTGTTTATTGATAGATTCTTTACTCCAAAATTAACCAGTAGAGAGAGGGAGACAAAGAAAGAAAAAATTGGAAAGATCTTAATAGTCAATTTAATTTGACCAACAAAACACACAACTCTAAAAGGGCAATCCTCTCTCCAGTATATCAGAATGCTTCTTTATGTATACATTATTTCATTTGATATGCAATATTTATATATACATACATAATATACATTATACAAATATACATACATAAATATACAAAGAAAGGTACAAATATACCTAAGATCATATGTGCATATGTCTACCTAAATTCATGCCTATATCTCTATCTATACCTTCATATTCATTGTGGGTTTTTTAGTCATGTCTGACTTTTTGTGAACACATTTGGAATTTTCTTAGCAACAATACTGGAAAAGTTTGTCATCTCCTTTTCCAGCTCATTTCACCAGGGAGGAAAACTTAAGCATACATAATAAGTTACTTGCCCAAGGTTACACAACTCATCATTATCCAGGCCAGATTAGAACTCAGGAAAATAAGCCTTCCTAACTCTAGACCTAGTACTTTAAAATTCTCAGAGTGCTTTACCATGGATGATTCATTATATCTTTCTGAGTCTTGGTTTTCTCATCTATAAAATGAGGGAAGAGAACAAGCGTTTCTTAAATACCTACTATGTGTCAGACACTCTGCTAAGCCTTCTACAAATATCATTTCATTTGATTCTCAAAACTCCCCTGGAAGGTAGGTGCTGCTATATTTTATAAAGCCATATTTTACAGATAAAAAAACTGAAACATATATAAATTAAGTGATACATGTGCTTATGCAATCAATGAAGACTCTGAATTTGAATTCAGGTTTTCCTGATTTCAGTCTAGCACTTTCTATTGTGCCATTTAACTTTCTTTGTAGAACCCTAACATTTCTAGAATAAAATAAAATAAAACTTGGGTCACAAACACTAATCATAGAGTTTCTATGCTGAGGGGATCACAGTGGCCCCTAATGGCTCTGCCATTGAGAATCCATCCTATAACATTTCTGCTATGTGGCCATCAAGCCTTTGTTTAAAGATCTTCCAAAAATCATTCTATTCTCCTGTTGGAAAGTTGTCATCTCTAGGAAAATGAATATTGTGTTATTTTTCCTTTTTATATCTAGTTTAAACCTCCCTCTCCAATGCTGATTTTGACTTGACTGTCTCCAGGTCTCAGGACCCTGCTAGTAATCATGCAGAAGTGATTTTGCTATGACTCTTCAGTAATAATTGATTTCCATCTACTGAGACATAGTTAATTTCTATCTTTCTCTCTTTTTTTGATACTGTATTTGGTATTCTCAAAGTCCAATTTTCTTCAAGGGAAAAGTATTCAGAAGGCATGAAACTTTTGCACAATCCTGAAGCCATACTCTCCTCCATTTCTGAAATTTGAACCCAAACTCTTCAGACTGAAATTTAAGTTCCTTCATATGTTAACCATAGCCTGCTTCTTTGGGCGTATTTCACCTTACATATCTTTACACATTCTATATTACAACACACTTAGACTGTAAGATGGATATTCTATCTCCCTTTTCTATGTGTTCACACAGGCCCATGGTTTCCTCTTCATCTCAGACTCTCAGACTCATTTTCTTCTAGCTTTGACTTAGGTGCTGCCTTTCCTAATCTCTCCAGTTATTAATCTTCTCTCTCTCCTCAAATGATTGTGAATTAGAGGCAGGGAGCTAGCTCAGCCTTGAACTAGAAAGTCCTGATTTAAATCTACCTCATTTATCTAAATGATCCTGACCTCAATCTCTTAGCCTCAGTTTCCTCATCTGTAAAATTTGACAACAGCACCTGTCTTGCAGGGTTTTTTGAGGATAAAGTGAAATAGTGTTTATAAAGCATTTAGCATAGTGCCTGGTAAATAGTAGATATTTAATAAATGCTTGTTCCCTTCCCCCACCTCTTCATATGTGTTTGTCTCTAAGATATATGAATGTTATGGGATATATTAATAGAGATGCTTTGTTAGAAAAGAATCTTTAGGGTAGCAAAATAGATACAGCATGGAAGAGAGGAGGTATTAGGCTGACTGCCAAACTGAAGGTCTACAGAAATATTGTGCTGACCTCTTAGGTGTATACCTAGAAACGTGGACAGGGAAATGAATTACTTTCATTTGAATTGTCATAGGAAGATTCCAAAGATTACCTGGCAAGATAAGATATCAGACACAGAGGTGTTTTCTCAAGCTAAACTACTAAGCATTCAGCAGGTGTAGTGCCTGAAACATAGTAGCTGCCTAAAAGACTTTTAAGGAGAATTCCCATGAAAATCAAAAGAAGTCATACAAGGACACTCTCAAAATCTCTCTGTACAATTTTAAAATTAATTGCATGATATGGGAGAAACAAGATTATCCGGCATGGTGTACCTTCATCAAAAAAGTGTTCTGTTCCAAGAGCGAAGCAGAAATTTAGAGACATCATCATTTCAAATGTTCATATTGACTATTTGTGCCTGACCTACAGTAGAGCCTTCAAAACTCATATTGGTCTGATCAGGCACAGTTGTCAGCTTGTCATATTCAAGAATAAAAGTCAAACTCATTGGGGTATACTTTGCAGATTGCACTCTATTCCTTTTATCTTTATTTGTTTCTTTGAAATTGGGATATTTATCCTTCATTGATTTAGCACCTTTTCCTTTCTTACCACTCAAGTCAACAATCATTCTTATTAAGTATCAACTGTATGCCAGGGTAGGTATACAAAGAAAAGTAAATAATAATAATAATAATTCCTACTCTAAAGAACTTCACAGTCTCGATAGGAAGATGACAAGCAAAACAACTATGTAAAAAAAAATACAGGTCACCCACTGCCAGTAGCTCAGAAATAATGTCTGTCTTATGATTTAAACATTTTATAATTCTCTCCTCCTTGTAATGAAAGGAACATCTTTTCAATTAAATTTTCCATTTTATTAATAAGAGTTTTTGTAAAAAAAAAAATCAGGTTTCACTTTCTTTTTTTTTAAGAAAATGAAATGATATCTAGCATCTTCTCATCCATAGAAAATAGTTTTTTTCCTATTCATTCCCACCCTATTTGTGACCCCAGGACTTAATTTTACAGCCCATTTTCCTTCCTCTCAGATTCTGTCTATATAAGCTTTATTTTTTACACAAAACCCCACGAAGAACTAGAGACTTGCTCTGACTTCATTTCCTATGATGTGTGTCAGAAAATTTCCATCTTCTGTAAATTCCTATTTCCAATAACCAGTTATTACAAGGTCACAGAACTGAGCTTTCCTCCCAGCTGGAATCCCAAAGATGATTCTTGAGATGCATTAACCTTGTGACAAGACAGTAATGCCTGAGGATATATAAGCCAAATGCTGAAGTGTCTCAAATGTATTAATCCAGGGGTCAAAGAGCACTACATGAGAGCCCACAGGTACTCAAGATATGTGAAAACACATCTCCCTTAGGGGAAATCTTTTGCAGTGTAGAACTTATTACGTTTTTCTCCAGATACTAAAATATTGCCTTATGTTGTTTTCAATAGTACCTCTTCTCAGGATCAAATTACATCAAAGGGCAACCCGGCTTTTGCTGATTGATTGATAGGATAAACTGTATATTTTAAAGTTTTCTAGGAGGACAGAAGAAAATAGTTCCAAAATCACTACTGAGTATTCTGGCATCATGGGAAGTTCCCTGCTCTGCTTTGCCCATTTTAATGTCTGCCCACCTACTGATTTTTGTTTCTGCTTCACAGACCACATGAAGCTGATGATAGCCTAGAGTAGGAATCTGAGACACCAGAAACATTTTTGCAAACTCACCTCCCCATCATAAACTTTATTTAACTCTTGACATTTCCCATTGCCCTATCAGGAAACTTTTCACAGCTCATATCATCTACACTAGCCAGATAAAACGTATTCCTACCCAATACTTCCTACAAAAGACTGGCAAAATTGCTCTATGCCAATAATCTATACCAGAAAACTTATTGAATATAAAATCTATTTTTGACTTTTTAAAAATAGTTTTAAGCTATTTAAACTGTTAAAGCTTAGACTTATACTAAGATTTGGGGAACATTTTATATGAAGTCAGTCATCTATCTCTCTTCTTTGCTCCCTTCATGCATTTCCAAGTTTTCATTCTTTCCTACTTTCAGTATACCTAGTACATCCATATATACATATACATATATATAGTTTGTGTGTGTGAATAATCATATATGTGGGTATTTCCCCAGGCCTGATCAAATTCCCTATTTTCCAAAGTCAACCCTCCCTTTATCTATTCTAGTATTAAAACTACTCAGTTCAGCTGAATTTGGCTAATTTTTGATGAAAAGGAAGATGATTAAACAAATTTTTATTATATTTTGGCTGATGTTGTCCTTTAACCCCCCCAGTGGTATGTGTACCTTAAAAAATGGTTTGCTAGCTCATGCTGAATTTTTAGTTAGTAGGATATCAGGAACTCTGAGTAACTGAAATGAAGAATTTCAGGAGCCCACAAGCAATTTTTTTGGTGGGATGTCTTTCCCAGCTGTCCTGAAATAGAGCATTTAGAACTAGAGGAAACCTTAGATTAGAGATTATCTACTCTATTAGCATTATTTGATGCTTACAACAATAACTCTGAAATTGGTGCTACAAGTATTATTTTCATTAGACACAGTAGATGGCACAGTAATGAGTATTAAAGGTTAGATTCAGAAAGACCTGAGCTCAAATTCAGCCTCAGACACTTACTAGCTGGGTGACCCTGCACAAGTCACTTAAACTCTGCCTCAGTTTGAAATGGGGATGATAATAGTACCTTTTAAGGTTATTGGAGAAACAAATGAGAGAATATCTGTAAAGTCCTTCACACATAGTAGCTTAGGAAATTCTTGTTTCTTTCCTCCCTATCCCCATTCCCATTTTATGGATGAGAAAATTAAGGTTGAGAAGTATAAAGAGCAATTCATGGTAACATATATAGTAAACACCATACACAGGAGTAGAAATCAGGTTTTTCTTATTCTAGTCCTGTTTTGTATATCACACTGATAACTCCCTCTGCTTTGGAATTCCTACCCTGGAGTTCATGCTAGCCTGAATAATGAGTGTGGGAGGACAAATTCACCAGTGTAGCTGTCTGATTCTTGCCAGCTTCCCATTTCTCCTGATCATCTTTCTACCACCTACCATGTGAAATTCTCTTCCTTCTCCCTTTCCAACTCTTCCTTTGAAAATTATAAATTTTTTATTTTAAAAAGTAAAAAAAAAATTAATTTTTAAAAAAGAGATATAATCAAATCCCAACTGTTGGTGGTACTGAAAAGGGAATAGAAATCAATTCCCTTATGACTTCATTCATTGCTTTCATAACTTTTAAAACAAAAACACCCATTATAAACCACTTCTAACTATATAAGCTGTCTCACCTTATTAGAATGTAAATTTCTTAGGGATAAAAATTTTCTTAAGAGCACTGTTCCTCACATGTAAAAAGCAATTGTTCCTGTTTTGTTTTTTTTTCCCTTGAGATCCAAGCAATGCCATTGCAATCAGGTTATCCACCATCTACATATCTACAATTTATAATCCTTCTCTTCTTTCAAGACCCAATTCAATACCATCTACTCCATGAAATCTTCCCATCCTTTCCTCCTTAATTTTCTCATTCTTCTCTGTTGATCCTCACCTATTCACCGAGCATCATCTAAGTACTTGAGTACATTCCTCACCCTCCCACTAATTTGTGATTTAAAGACAGAAACCATGTCATTTTTCATCTTTAAATCTCCAACACACATTATAATGTTCTTTGTTCAGCAGACATTTAACAAATTTTAATTGAATTTAAAAAACCAACCATAACTGATTTTCACCTTCAAATCATACTTAATTGACCATTGTTGCTCATGTCCATGTCAGATAATAATAGTAATGATAATAAGAGCTGTCATTTATATAGTGTTTTATATTTGCAAAAAAAAATTTACACTTAAGATCATATTTGCTCTGTCTTAAAACCACACCAACTCCCCCTTTTTTCCTATGATATTCTCATTATAAATTCACAAACTCCTTCAAAGATTGAAAGCAAAAAACTGAGTGGGAGGGACATGTTTTCCTTGAGTGAACTGGAAAACAGGAAAGTGCTTATGTACTCATATATTTTGCTACTACTATTTTTTCTTTTGCAAAGTATACTTTGCTCCATGAATAATTGCAGGTAGGCTAATTATAGGCACAAGGAAGAAGGGAAGGGTTAACAAAACTCATTGGTTCTCTGGGAAATGGGGATGGTTCTCCTTAAATCACATAAATCCTAGACCAAATGTATTTGGAGAATGCTTCTGGTCAAGACGATATCAGGAACAAGAAGATCAACTGAGAGTCAAACAGAGTTGTTTTGGAAAATGTACTTGCCCAGCCAACAGATTTCTTATGATTGATTTTGGCAATGTAGTCTAGGCTACCACTTCAGTATCTGGAAAACTCTCTTGGAATCACTGATGACAGCTGGAAGAGATTCAGCTCTACTTGAGCTTGCTGGTCTTACTAGGTGGACACTGTCCATTCTCTCCCTAAGGGGCTGCTTATCTCTCTTCTAGAGCTGTAAAAAGTGATAGGAAAAGAGGGTGATGAGCTCTCCTTCCCATCTACCCTTCCTCTTCTGTACCAGTTCCCCATTTTCCCAGAATAAGACCTGAAAATGGGTGTTCTGTTGAAACAGAACTGATGAAGACAGTGAATCTGAAATGTATCCCTCCATTTCAGCCCCTCTCCCATAATATGTGTTTTGGGGCATGTCATCAACTCTATCACTTTTCTGCAGGGAATTACTAATGGGCTGGAATTCCTCCTTCTCCTCTCACTGCCCTTTAGAGCTGGTCACAGCCATCCTCATAAATCTGCCAGAGCTGATGACAGCCAGACTGAGGACTTACAGGAGCTCAGGGGATTCTGAGTGATCTTCCTTCTGTTGAAGCCCCCACCCTCACAACACTCCAGACAATCCCTGATTTAGGAGCAAAGGGTTCTCTTTTGACTGTTTTCTGTGAGTCAATAACAGACACAGAATTGGGAGGGATGGAGTGAGGGAAGAAGAGAAGGGTGGAGGGAAAAAAGAAGTTAATGATGCCCCCAGATTTCCTTGGGGTGAAATTGGAGCTAGCTTTGGTTGGGAATTGGGGAGAGAATAGAGCCTCTGAACTGAAGAGAATGTCCCTCACACAGTTGAGAAAGGTAGCCATGTTTTTCTGGTCTTTTGGTCTTCAGTAAACACTCATGAAGGCAGAGAGCTTGACTATGAAGATGGCTTCTTTCTGCCTTCATTGTCATGCTAACACTACTTCAAAACAACAACAAATGCTTTAGAATATATCATTCCATTCAAGCTTACTTTCTTTTGAGTTAGGATCACGAGACTTCATTGGATCATTACTATCACTCTGTTTCTTGCCATTCTCTCCTCAGTTCCCATTCTCTCCCTTCCATAATCTTTTCAGTGACATCATTAAACTTAATAATTCTGGCATCTCTCTGAAGTCATTTCCTCCCATCAGGCCATTTTCTAAGGACAATACCTTAAGCATGGAAAAAACCACCTGAGCATATTTGCCCTTTGCTTCTAGTGAGGTCCTATTAGGCAAGACAAGTAAGCCACCACAATTTTTTTTGTTAATGGCTGCTCACATCTGAGCTCACTGTCTCTGGAGGACATAGAAGCTAGTACATTATGCTGCCTTCCCTATCTGTCATTCCTTCATTCCCTCAAATACAGTTATTGAACATCTAGTATCTTCAAGACACTGGACGAGATGTTGTGAGGAATAAAAGAAATAATCCCTCATTCCTGATCTTATTGAGTTTGAAGTCCTATTAGAGGAGATGACAGATTCTCTAAAAACGATGGCCTAAATGGTCATGGGAAAGTTTAAGGAGATGAAAAGTATTTTAATACTTCAGAGGAAGGAAAAATAATTTTAGAGGGGGGAGTTATTATCAACGAGGGCATTTGAATTGGACATTTGAGGATGGATAAGAATTTAACAGTTGAAATTACATATATATATATATGTATATATATATATATACACACACACACAAAGGGGTTGATATAGAGTTTGTGAGGTAGCAAACTATGAGGCCTTTTCAGGGGAACCACAAATAATTTATTTTAAATGGAATATGTGTGGGAAGGGAAATGGTAGGGGATGGCCAGATGAGGGCAAAACCCGCTGTGACTTAATCATATTTTTGGAAGTTGAGGGAGAGAAAGGAAAGAAATAGAGCACCAGGAGAAGTAAAAGAGGCTTTGAAAAAGGAGATGGAAATATTCCAGAGACAAACTTTCTCATTTCACTCTATGTACCAGTCCACAAACATCTCATATAATTTGTATAAATACAAAAATTAAAAGATTTGGATGTTCCTTTCAGCTCATTTCATAAAATTTTGGGGTTTCATCAGCCCTTGAAAGAAGGTGTGGCTTTTTATAAGGACAAACTATATTTAGCTATTCTCAGTATTTCTGGATCAATATGACAGAATATATCATAAAAATGACTTTTTCTCCTATAATGTTGAATACAATTTCTCCCTGTAGAAGGAATACAGCTTAGATGGTCATAAACTTTCTCTGTCCTGAGCCCATCACAGGTCTAGGTTGCTACCTATGTCTCAGGAGCAAGGGATGACAGATGAGCCCTGAGTAGATTTCATGAATTGTTGAAATGAATTTTTTTTTCAATTATCAAGCATTCTCCCTTCCCTCCCAAAGAAAATTTATGTGTGTGGGGGGATGTGAATGTGTGTGTGTGTGTGTGTGTGTGTGTGCTGTGTGTATATATACAGATGTATCTATATATATCTATGTATATGTATCTTTTATATTCATATATATACATATAGTTTATATATGTATGTATATAGTAATAAATATACATATCTAGACTAGTATTTGTAATTGAGGTCACAATCCAACAAAAGTTTAGAAATACTTTTCTCAAGAGTAGGAGAGAGAGTATTGATGATTCTGTATATTACCATGCAGTCAACAGGAACCCTGTCATATGGAGAGCAACTGGAATTGTGATCACACAGTAGGATCAAAGAGAAGATGGGGCACATGTGTCAGAAGTAGAAAAATGAACTCTAAATTACTTGGCTAAATCACGGTCTTCAGTTTTTTAGAGGAGAAAACTGTGACTAAGTAAAAAGAATACCTAGATGCAAGTCCCATTTCTAATACTTAGGAGGAGCCACTTCAACTCTGAGCCTCAGTTTCTCCATCTGCAAAATTAGGGCAATCATAATTGCACCACTGATGTCCTCGTTGAGAACAAAGGACAAATGACAACAAACATCTTAGCTCACAGAGCTATTAGGAATAAATTTCTTTGTAATTTCAAGGTGCCATAGAAGCATTCTTATGGTAGAGACAAATGATTTGTCCCTACTTAGAAATGAGAGCAAGGTGGTCTGGAAGTATAGTAGGGACAGCCCCTTGTAGCTACCCAGGAACAAGCATTATAATGCCGTAGGAAAAATCCCTAGACTGATTAGATTCTAGGGCTCATTATCCCAACTACCTCAAGATTCTGAGAAACTCTTTTGTTCTTAGTTTTCAATTTCCTCATCTCAGAAAGAAGGAGATGAGATTAAGGAATCTCTTAATGGCCCTTGTAAGTCAGAAAATCTATTTTTATATTTCAAGTTGTATTGATATGTTTTCTTTTTTCTCAACTTTACTTACCAATATATTCTATTTAAATTATAAAAAAAATGAAAAGAATAAGAAAAAACAGGAAGAAAAGCATTCTAACAAACCTACCATATGAATTGTCTCAGAGTATATGCAATGTTTGTACCCATATCTCACTCCTCTGCAAAGAGGCGGTATATAGAAAGATCCATTTTTCTATTAGTTATAATAACTAGCATTTATATAATATCATAAGGTTTGCAAAGCACTTCACATGTTGTCTCACTTAAATCTTTACAACAACCTTGTAAGGCTCATGCCTTTATTATCCCTGTTTTGTTTCTGGGGAAACTGAGGCAGAGGGCAATTAATCGAGCAGTTGGTAAACGTCTGAGGCAGTACTGGAATTCTGATCTCTCTGACTCTAGCACTCTAGCACTATGCTGCCTCACTGCTAGATGCAAACATTATCTAAAATATTAGAAGAATTTTAACTTTTTATAATTTATTGGTCATATATTTTGTATATACAAAAGGATTTTATTTTACCTTTCCTTTTCTTCCCTTTTATTATGCCCATGATGTTGATTCCCCAGTATAAGTCCTGGAAGAGATGAAGCATCTAGCACTTTTAAAATGCTTTCTGACTACAGGAAGAATAAAGGTGATAAGGATGATGATGATGTTGATGATGACGACGATGATGATGATGATGACGGCGATGATGATGATGATGACGGCAATGATGATGATGATGATGACAACAGTGATGATGATGACTTCAGCTGGGATTCTGAGACAATGGTCCCCCCACTTAGCTGAGCTTCCATCTGAAGCAATTATCTGGAGTGTCATCACTTCTAACTAATGGAAAAACAATCCCTTCTCTGGCAGCTGCTAATGTGCTTGTTGGACTCAGCCCTATCCCTCATCCTTCCCTCTGTACAGTCTGTTTTTCCAAGCCAAGGATCATTAACCCCTTTAGGCCTGTAGCTGCACTCCCACTGAGTGAAAACCTTGCAGGTCCCTCATACTAAGCAGGCGAGAGTCGAATGGGGGATCAGAGCCTCCAGCCAGGTTAGTGGGTGGTGTCCTTCCATTTGAGTTCATGTGGTAATCTTGTTTTAACAGTGTGATAGGAGACATGAAGCTTGACATTCTAGGATGTCACAGGCCTGAGCCACCTCAGCTCCCAGACTAACTAATGGGCCTTTCACAAGAAGAGAGACCTGAATCTCTCCTTCTCCCCACCCCCACTCAGTCTGCTTTGTCATCTTGCTTCTGCTAAAGCCTCTAGGTTCCAGGACATGGTAAGGCCTTCGATTTCTAGAGGATGTGAATCTGACCTGGTCAGCTTAATCACACACTCACATGGGTTGTTGGTGACATGTGGGGTTTTGCTTTTCTCATGTTCCTTTAAAGTGAGAACTAGCTCAATATTGGTGGAGTGCTGGATTGGGAAATCAGGAAATTTACTTCAAATCTTGCCTCAGATACTTACCAACTGTATAATCCTGTTTAAATCATTTAATCTCTACCTAATTTTCTCATCTATAAAATGGAGAAAATTTGTTCAGTTACTTCCATTTTTCTGACTCTTCATGACCCAATTTGGGGTTTTCTTATCAAAGATGGTGGAATAGTTTGCTATTTCTTTTTTCAGCTCACTTTACAGATAGGGAACTGAGGCAAACAAGGTTGTGACTTATCCAGGGTCACACAGCTAGTAAATGTCTGAGGCCAGATTTGAACTCATGAAGATGAATCTTCTTGACTCTAGGCCTGATACTCTATTTACTGTACCACCTACCTGCCCAAAATGGAGAGAAAAACAGCACCTGTTTTCCAGAATTGATATAAGGATCAAATGAAATAACATATTGAAAATGTTTTACAAACCTTAAAGGGTTGTATATAATTGTACATAATATATTCTTGTATTGTTGTTTATAATTGTATATTCACATTTATAATTACATATATAATTGTATATAATAAGTGTTAACTATTATACCAGAGAGCCATTCTTATAAAAATGAAAAGAATAAGAAAGAAGAAGAAAAGCATTCTAACAAACCTAATATATCAGTTAAATCTCTTGTGATTCTGAGAGAGGTCCAATGATCTGTATTGACTACTTTTTAATATACAATCCATCCTCTGTTATCTTGTTTTCAATCTGCTTAGCAGTCCTACTCTTAACCTTTGCTATTTGTTATTCTTCATCATAACTATCTCATTTTACAAATGAAGAAACTGGGGCATCAAGATAAAGTGAAAGGCTACCAAGAAACTTGAAATCTGGCATCATGGTATCTGTTAGTAAGCCAAGTATCGAACTAGAAACCAAAAGGCCTGGACTGAAGTCCTCACTCTGTCAATGATTCAAAATCTAACTTGTAATCCTAATAACTCTCAGTGTCCTGATCTGCAAAATGAAATCAGTGGAATTAATGATTTCCAAATCCCCTTCCAACTCTTACCATAAGATTGCATATAGTAGTCATGCAAATTAGGTTATGATCAGAGTTTAAATAAGGTAATGGAGAGAAAACAATATGTTTTGTGTATATGTATATATACATAATATAATATGTAATATGATATATAATATGGCATAATATATATCGCATATATGTGATACAATATGTATATCAAATATTTTATATGATACATATATAATATGTATATTTTATAATTATATTATATGATATATAAACTGTGGCTTCAGAGAATTTGCCTTTCATGTTATTTAATTACATTGTCTTACAGTATCATATTTGTGACTGAGACTATTTGTTCTACAACTTCTTTTTTTTTTCTTTTGAATTCTTGATCTGTTTTATGGAAATGAGTCTTTCTATAAGAGAAATTAAACAAATCCAGCCAGCCATTAGTAATAGAGATTTCAAATCTCCCAAAGGAAAGCTAGAATTATAGTCACAATTTCCATTCTATAAGAATGGAAAACAGAAAATGTGCTTGGTTAACTTGGATCTAGGAGATGTTTATGGAAAAGAAAAAGGGAAAGGTGAGGAGAAATTTTTTTGTTAGATATATCCATTATGAAGAATATTTAAAAGAGGATTTTATAAAGAGTGAATTTGGAAGGAAACTTTTAACAATAAGGGCTTGAAAGATATTGATAATAGTGCTTTCCTCTCATTTTTCTCCCTAAAAGACCCTAAAAAGAGAAAAGAGAGAAAAATAAATATATTTTAATAAAATGATTGTAATCTTATCTTGTAAAGTGATATTAAAAAAGGATTCTTGTGAAGATACTTTGTTATTTTGAATGAGCTGAATAGTGTGAGAAAATCCAAACAGTGAAGAGTGGTTACCTACAATTACAATGAGAGCTTCCGATACCATTGACTATGACCTTTCTTATAGCTAAAATAAATAATTATTTAAGTTACTGCTTTGTTACAAAACATTTGTTAACAAATTTTGTCCTTAGTAATTTTAATATGTAATTCTAGGGGGTTAAGGGATGTGTTTTTATGTATTGCTATATACATATATATTAATATAAATTTTATATACATATATACACTAAGCTTAGGGCCTCCATGCCAATTATTAAATATTATTTGTTTAGTAAACTAATGAAACCTCCTTTCCCAATAGTAGTTATGTACATTAATATGTTAGTACATGTTATGTATAACATAAAATGGACATTTATATATTGCCTAATCTTCCCTCAACACTTTCATATATATTTCTGAGTTCAGATCTGACCTCAGAAACTTACTAGCTGTGTGACCCTAGGCAAGTCACTAAATCCCATTTGATTCAGTTCATCATAAATAAAATGAACCAGAGTAGGAAATCACAAACCACTTCAGTACCTTTGCCAAGAAAACCCAAATGGCATCATGAAGAGTCAGACACAACTGAACAACAACAACTACAATATGATTATGTTAGTATATTTTTATATATAAAACATATAGTATATATTTCTATGTTGCATAGTCCTCCCTGAATATTCCCATATAGTTGATTGATATTTACCTTTTGGTGCGAGGACTTGCTGAATCCTTTTCAAGGCTGCATATTTACCTTTGGTAGCCACCTGTCATTCATCTCTTACCTGTGGCTCCAAAAAGTTATATCATGTACAGTGGCCACACCCTGGGAAAACAACTCAACAGAAAGGTTAAACAAGATTGAAGGTAAATAACAGACCTTAAACCTGTCAGTGAATTGGGAAATGTCTATCCCAAATATGTAAAGACTTTCTCTGGTAGAATGGTGGATGAGAACAGTTTGTTCCAATGGTCATGAAGGCAGCTAAAGCAGCTAGAGCTTGGTCAGATATTTAAAATGTCAAGGTCATCCATGGCATCCTGAGCCATGGATAGTGGTCTTGATTTTTGCTTTGCCACTGGAATTTTATGCCTCAGGCAGAGAAAAGGAGGCTCATGATTTTGTGCAACTCTGCTTCACTTAAATCCAATTCACATAAGTCAAGGGATCACCCATAATGTCATTGGTCCTCTTCAAAAATGAAGGACAAACAACAATAACATATGTTGGGTATAACACAATATATTTAACACCCATAGTACATTTTCTCAAAGTAACATTGATGTTGTACATAACATATACATGCATGCCAACTACTGGGAAAGGAAGATTTTTCTATTAAGTAAACAATACTTAGTGAACTGGAGTGAAGCCTTAAACTTAGTCTACTAATCATGAACTATGTTGCAATTTTACTAGTTGTTACTAATTTACTGTTTCTGCAAAGTATGTTAGTAAGTAAATACCAGGAGAGTTTAAAGATTACACAATTACTCTTTGGATTTGTTTTCATAGGGATATTAACACCTAAGATATGTACTTAATAGAGTTTTGAGAAATGTGATTTGTAAGTAGTACTTCTGATAGTCATAATGTACTTTAAGGTTTCTATAATGTTTAATGTTTATTTCCACTCAGCAAACTACATATACATATATATATATACATATACATATATACATATATATATATCTGGAACATTTGAAATTATAAAGATAAAAGTTCTATAGAAAGAAGATAACACATGTATCTATAAGTATATATAAAATATTGAAAATGGGCCATTCCCTCAGTTCCTCCTAAATTAACCCTTGATAGAAGTTAGGGATCATAAGAGGGTAAAATGAGAGGGGAGTGAATTATAGACATTAGGAAGAGCCAGATGGAGACAGGAAGAGTGTTATGTGTGAAGAACAATAGGAAAAAACAACTTGACTATGTTATAGAATCCATGAAGATGAGTAATGTATAATAACCTGGAAAGGTCGGATGGGGCCAATTTGTAAAGGGCTTTCAAAGCCCTTCTTCAAAGAGAATTTATATTTAATCTTACAGGTAATAGGGAGCTCCTGGGATTTATTGAGCAAGGAGGAACATGGTCAGGCCTATGCTTTAGGAAAAATTCCTGTGGCTTCTGTGTGAAGAAGGATCAGAGTGGGGAGAAATGAGGCAGAGACGGTAAGGAGACTACCACAGCAGTCCAAATAAAAGGAGATATATTAGTGCAGATGTGAGACAATAAAGTCCCCAATTAGGCCAATGACTATCAAAAAGGAGAGGATAGATTTGAGGAAAAAATTGACATTAAAAAGTGACTGACCATGTCAGGTCATTGATTGATTACATGGGATGGGTGAGATTGAGCAAGTGAAGATGACACTTGAGGTTGAAAATCTGAATGATCAAGAAGATAATAGTTCTTTGAGAGAAATAGAGAAGTTTGAAAAAGAGGGTTTACTTGGGAGGGGAAGGAATTCTGCCATCAAGTCCATGAATTAAGTCTTTCAGTTATAATGAGGAAACTGAGACTCCAAGAAATTAATGATTGTTGCCCATGATCATATAGCTGGTGTCAGCGACTGCGTTTGAAATGATGTCTTTGCAAATCTGGCATTCTTTCCACTGTAATAAGTCAACTTTTAAAGCACAATTTAACTATGAGTTATAATTATACCATCCCCAAGAAGAAGGCCTTCCAAATGCCTGGAGGTGATTATTATGACATCTTGCTTTTCTCCATTGCTGCAATGAATCTTTACAGTGCTATACTCTTGGAGCTTTTGAGTTGTGTCTTCTTTTCCCCTTGGGCTATAGGTTGTAGCATGAAAAATGGGACATGATATTCCCTTTATGGCAAATTAGCCATTGGGGGAATACCATTATGACCTCACCACTGTGTTCTATGACCTTACCAAAGTGGATAAAATCAACACCCTTGGGTCTGTGATGGCTGAAGGGAGCCCTGTCTAAAGTCTAGAGAATGAATGGCCCTCTTAAGTTCTTCCTGCCTAATGTCCATGCATTCCCCTTCTATCTGTCCCCATTCATTTGTAATTCATTCCTGTACATTCTGTCATCCAGTCATATATTTGAATTGCTTTCAAGAGTATTTTTAAGCCTTCATTTCCTTCATTCAAACACATTTATTTTTTATGTTTAAAAATTTACTCCCAGAAAAGTTTGCTAAGTAAAAATCCATTATTGGATCAGTTGTTATTTTTGCATCAGAACACCTGGGTTCAGATTTAACTTCTCATTTTTACTACCTGTATGATTTCAGGCAAGTCATTTAAGTGCCCTCCTCTATAAAATGAAGGCCCCCCCCAATTCCTACCAGTTCCAGTTACGATCCTTTTTGAACCTCTCTCCCAATATAGCCATAGGAGCAGAGCTACGTGACCAAGCAATAGAGCATTTTAAGGACAAAGAGGAGTAGAAATTCTAGCAGCAGCCCTGGAATGCTGGGAAACAACAGCCGTCAACCAGCCGAGCAAATTGTACTCAGAGAGGTACAAGGACTCGAGTTGATCCAAGGCTAGCGAGGAGACAGAGAAAGAGCCTAAAAATAACCTTCCAATTTCAGCCTCGGTGCTTCAAAACCAGGGACCATTTTGTGTGTGTGTGTGTGTGTGTGTGTGTGTGTGTAGTTGGAAAACAGCTCCTGGTTATGCATCAGTCTTTTTCAGTCACTGAATAGCGCCACCATTAGCAGCATGAAAGACAATACATACACGTATTTTTATTAATGCGTGCATTGAAATCTGCACCTGGAAAAGTGCATTTCCATGCAGCTGGCCCTAAGTGGCCCATGAACTCCACTAATATCCAGCAGCCAGCAGTTTATCTCAGATGAAGGCGTCACTTCTGCCAACATGATTTGTGTCCATGCTGAGGAACATTTGGAAATAGGAAGGCCTCATTTCAGATGTCATTTCCATAAATGGCATTCCAGAAGCTCATTAGCATGAAGCTATTGCTTGGTTAATCCATTTTCTTTTATGGCTTCTAACCCTTTTTAGGGCACTAGGGCATTTATATCCCCCCAAGGACATACCTCATGCATCATAACCCACCCTTCTGCAAATAACAGGTCTTGAGAAGCTTGGTCTTGAGAAGCTTGTTTTCATTTTCATTTTTGACAACATAAAAAAAAAAGAAAAGGAAAAAAAAGAAGCTGACTTCAGTGGATGCTAAAGCTTGCTTGCACAACAGTGTGTGGACCTGAAGATGTGGCTGATGATGTCAGTATACACGTAATCAGATCCTAGGCCAACAATCTAGTCCCTGGAGTCACATAAAGAAATCACATTGGGTGATATGCTAGCCAGCTCATAGAGCCTGTCGTTCATAATTTGTGGCCCTGTTCATTTCTGTTTGTTTATTTTTGCCTTATTGAAGAGTCATTTGATACTCCTTCTCAAAAAGAGCTACCCCATCTCTGGACTACACACTGATCATCCTGTTCTGGATTGCCAAGTACCCCCATTTCCAAAACAATGCCCTGACTAGTACAGCTGTGCTACAGTTCATTCCTATGGTCCTCCCTGATTATCTCTAGCTGCTCACCTACCTCTTTCATAAGCGTAGAAACTCTAGGTTGCTACAAATAATAATTTCAGGCTATGGCACCAGCTGGGTCATGACATATCAATTTATGTAATTTCTCTCTGGATATTCAAAGATAAGAGTGACTTAGATGTGATTGTGAAGAGATTATCATGAAGCCAATTGTGACATAGGTCCACACTTCATATCCAGGAGGAAAAAGGTGGGCCATGGCTCCACTCTACAGCGATTAAGAGATTGCTGCCTCTGAGGCTTCCAAGAGAAATATTGGGCAAAGCTTTGTCAGCCCATCTAGTACTGAAAAATAGATTGATGATTTCAAAGAGATATGGAAAGATATGTGAACTGATTCCAAAGGAAATGAGCAGAATAAGGACAGTTTACACTCTGACATACACAGTATAAAAAGGAACAATTTTGAAGACAACGATGATCTGTTTTTCCATCCTCTCTCTAAGATAAATTGTTCAGCCCATCAGACTCAATCATGGTTTTACATGTCTTAAATATGTAAGGAAAGTAAAGAGAATATTGGGAAGATCCAGATAGAATGTCCCAAAATGCCATGTATCTCCCAAAAAAGAGGTGATGAATTAAGGGTGCAGAATGAGATGGGAACACTTGTTTAACCATCTATATCTATTACAAATAATTTTTTTCCCAATGGGGTGAATTGGTGAGAAGAAAAATGGTTTCCTATTCATTAAAACAATAAAACTAACTAAAGAAAAAGGAAAGAAAAGAAAAGGCAGGTTGATTAGGAATAAAAATTTAGTGACAGCTTTCAGTCCTGCATTGCCGAACAAATTTTGGTTGTTTTGGAAGTTTTTTCTGCTGAGTAAGCACATGCTAGGATAGGAGAGTGGCTGTGGTATAAGGCTTGATTGACAAATCTGAGTGATGAAAAGGGACCTGGGAGGAAATTTGAATTCCTGAATATTCTCTATGATTTAGACAATCTGGGATTTCTCTAAGGGGAATAGATACAGCAGCAAACTGTGATTGTATCCGCTGCTACTACAGAAGCTAGGGTCTTCCTCTTCAAGGAACTTGTTTGAATACTGCAATTCCTTTGGCCTCCCACCCTGAAACATCCACCACCCTGGAAGGTCTTTCATCCACAGGGAATGCTGACGAGTTAATTAGTAGAAAAATGTTCTTCTGCTCATTGTTAGTCCCCAGAGCCGTTGACATCCTTTGCTTCCTGGTTTAACCAAACTCATGTGAAAAGAACAAAGAATAACTTTCCAATTCATACAAGGAAGCAAAGTAGTTGAGTCATGACTTCAGGGGACTAAAATAATTGTTCCCCTTTGGGGAGAATTAATCGTTCCCTTAACTTTTCCCCCCAATATTTTCTGCCTATTTAAAACTTTAGCCCCAAAGTTTACCTTCCACAGATTCTCCTTGCAGGTGAACTTTAAACCCCTGATTCTGCAACACTGGGCTCAGTTCAGTCTTTTGGCCAGATTGTCCTAGTAAAAAAATTTTTACCAATAGAAATTGCCCCAAATGGCAGACCTAATTGCAATGATTTCCCCCCACACCCACCAAGTTTGTGACATTCTGGAAACAAAGGAAAAGTTGTGGACTTTTAACATAGAACTACATTGGTGTTCTCCTTGCCTTAAACATGAAATATTTTAGAATATTTCAACCTTTCCAGACACAATTTTCTAATTTCAACACATTGAGCAGAAATCTTTGAGAAGTAATTCAGTCTCTGAGAATATAGAAGGTGATGATAAAAGAGAAAGTTACAGAAATTGAAACTTTTCTTGAATCAAAAGATAAATATTCATGACCTTTTTTTAAATTCTGTAATTATCTCTCTTCTACAGTCAGTCAATCAACAA